>NC_092873.1:249098866-249296366 GCF_028372415.1 Notamacropus eugenii
AGATAGATAGATAGATAGATAGATAGATAGATAGATAGATAGATAGATAGATATTGCTATGGCAGAGAGAAACTATAAATATAAAAGATAGAAATCCTAAAAATGTAATTTATCACTTACAACGCAAAAATATTAGAAATTAATACAGGAAGCAGAAGCAGAAGGTATAAATCCATAAGAACATCATAAATAATGAGTGGACTAAAGAATTAAAGAAATAGCAAATACATAAAAGAGAATAATTAACATGAGGAATCATACCAAAATGCTTTATATATAGTCAAGATAATCCCCATAGGAAATATCTCATCTTTGAAAATATATATTAACAAAATAGAAAATGTTAAATTAATTATCTGATCAAGGACTTTTTAAAAAAGGAAAAAGCATTTTGAAGAAATTAGGTTTATAGAAGAATCATATACTACATACCATAATAACTTCCAAATACATAAAAGACCTAAATAGAAAGTCAGATCTCAAAAGAGTTAGAGGAGAATAGCAGAAAGGATGTACCTTTCACAACTATGGTTAGGGAGAGAATTAAAAAGGAAAAAGGAAAAGTGACATAAACAATCAAATAGGTAATTATGATAACAAAAAATTAAGTATTGTGTAAGAACAAAATTAATTCACCTACAACAAGAAAAGAGGCCATTATTTTAATTGTATCAAATATCTTTCATAAAAGTCTGATATGTAAGGAAGTGACATAAATATGTAAGTCCAACAACCATTCTCCGATAGGTAACTGTCCAAGGGTCATGAACAGTTTCCAAAGGGAAAAAAAAACTCTTCCAATAAGATTCATATGAAACAATGTTCCAAACACTAATACTAAGAGAACCATAGACTCAAAGATTTGTACTCAGACATAAGAATTTTTGAAATGAATTGTTCTTCAATATTGCACATATGCTCACCATGTTCAAAGTTCTGTACTTTGATGTACTATGATGAGATTGTAGATTTAGAGCCGGAAGGAACCTGAGAAATCATCTACAATTGCCCATTCATTTTCCAAATAAGGAAACTGAAGCCCAAAGAGTTGAAGTCCAAGGTTACACGAGAAATGAGTCAGAGAGCTGAGATTCAAACTCAGGTATTGTGACTCTAAGTCTAGTGTTACTTCCATTATTTCATTCTTCATAAAGTTTTAGTTTCAGACCTGTAAGAGATGGTCTTGTCCAAGTGTTTTATTTTGCAGTTGAAGAAAGTAAATGACTTGTCCAAAGCCATACAGTTAGCCCATGGCCAAGATAGGACTAAAACTCAGTTCTAGTGATTCTAACCTTTGTTCAGTACTCTTTCCCCTCTGTGATACTAGTCCTTAATCATACATTCACAAATTAATTTTCCTCCTAGGTATGCTATTTTGATTTTTTCCTTAGCTTCCTCTATGTTTTTTAACTTTAGTTCATTGATGGTGCCCTTCCTCCCTTGTGTTACCCACTCACACCTCCATGGCCTTCTCAGAATCCATCTGGGATGGCTACGTAGTTGGAAGACCCATTGCCACTAGACATGTCCCTGTTTCATTCCCGCTTCACCCCCTCCTACCAGAGGGATCCACTCAGAACCCATCTGAGTGGTTACCCTGTTCACAAAACTTGGATATATAGGAATCACCAATTCTCTTCCTTTCAGTGACACTATATTTTCTGCTCTCCTAAGTTCTTCTATGGAAGTTCTTCATCTGCCTTGTCTTTATAGCCTGACATTATTGTCTAACCTGCTGACCTAACCAAAGAACTTTTTAGCCTTGCCATTTGCCTTGTTTCTGAACTCTTAGGATTATAAGACTTTTCCATTTTGTCTGCTGGGGAATTTTCTACTATGTATGGCCTCCCCCAATTAGAGTATGACTCATGAGAGCAGGGAATACCTGACTTTTTCTTTTTATGTATTCAATGCTAAATACAGTGTTTGTTACATAGTAAGTTCCAAACAAATGTTTTTTATTTATTCACTCAGTCATCTAGTAGCTACTAAAGCATGTTCTTTAAAATGAGGCCAATGCATGGCAGGGGCCTGTGGACAAAATACATATACGAATGTGTGCATATGTACTTATTGAATAAAATTGAGAGCAGCATGGCTCTTCAGTGTGGTTGCAGGTGTTCCTGCTGCTATTGCTCTCCCGTGCCCAGTGAAGCCTGTTGCATATATTCCAACCTGTAGTATTCTCTTCCTTAGAAGGGTGAATAGGCAATCATTTTCTACCCTGTCCAACCTGATCCTGCTGTCTATATCCAGTGTAAACAATTCCATATTGCCAGTCATTGAAAACTCCCCAGGCAGATGAGCAAGTATAAAGGCATGCAAATAGTCATAATACCTAGCCTCCTCCTGCACATGGTACAAATAGATATATTTTCCTTGCCCAGCCTCAACCACAGCATCAACAGTGTGCACTTCATATTAGACCAAGATCCATTGCTAATGCCAAGCAATCTCTTTGCTATCTATTGAGTTCTTTGTTCTTTCCCAGCAGAATTAGGGACACTCAAATGGCACCTGAGAGGAACTGAGGTAGGAAGACCCTAAGAGGAGAAGACATAGTCATAAGAGAAGGCAACAGCAACCAGTAAGTGGAGGAGATAGAGGTGGCCACTTGTGCCAGTGGCTTAGGGCTCAAGTGAAAACACATGAAACTCTCAAATCTACTATCTTCATTTCAAGTAGACTGCCTTCCCTCCCAACATAAAAGGCACTTAGAAACAAGTTAAAAAGGTCAACCACCACCAGGAAACCAGGGCCATACAATCACTTTTCTTATCTGCTCTGCCATTGTCTCCTTTTCTTTCTACCTAGAATAGCCACCCTTTGGATTTGGGAACCACACCTCTAGTTACCATGTCCCACCCATCATTGACATCAGGCAAAATAGAAATTTACTAGAGGAATTCCAACAAAATTCTTTGCTTGATTAGTGGATAGGATTGAGAAATAAGTACCAAGATGCAGAAAGCATAGCTAACAATGTGCTTCTTCCATTTAGAATCTATGTATCTTTGCAAAGTATTGCCTATCAACTATGACATCCATTAAAAGCAAATATTAAAATAAACTGAACCTAGAATCAAACCTTTGACTTTTTCCAACACACTGTTAAATAAAATATGTTAAAATAGTGAGGTATGTTTAATCACATTGTTCTAACTAAAAATGTGACAAATATTTTAACAAGTGTTTTAATATATTTAATTTTAGCTTACCATTTTCAATGTATATGTGTAACTATATATTTTATAATGTAAATAATATATTTCTATAGTGGTATATGGACATAATTTATAACTGTGTATATAAACATGTATGTATGTATATGTATGTATGTATGTATGTGTTAGGGATATATATGCTCAATTGTATTTTTTGCTGATCAAATAAGTTTGGAGTTCACTACACTAGAGAACTCCCTTCTGTTTGTAATTTTCTAGTTATCAGCAATCTTTTGGTATTGCTATTTTGGTATTGGTATTTTTATAGATATATACTTGACTATACTGTCATACCATCCACTTTCTTCATCTTGTCCACAAAGATTTTAGGAGAAATTTTGTCAAAATCATGCTGATCCAGAGCTATGTCATATGTACAGCGTTCCTCTGATATATCAGTCTTGTAACTATCATTTACTTAGGGGAATAATTTTATCACCATGCTAAAAATGGTGGTAGCCCCTGGAATGACTCCCTAAGATATACCCATAGATAGTAACTACATAAGGGCTTTTGACACCAAGATGGTCTAAATTCATGTAGCACCATAAGAACCTCATTAGGGATTTAACATCAAGACAAGATTCAAAGTGAATGAGAAAAATGAAAGTTGGAAATTACGGATTATTCAGACAGGTAAGATAAACTTGTCTTTTTATTTCTAAAAAGTTTGCTTTATTAATCTTCTCTCAAAGTGTTTGTTAATGTTGTTCAAGTTTATATTTTGTCACAAATATTTATATTTCTTATAAAAATAAGACTAGTGAACAGTTTAATGTTATTATGTGGTTTGCACATAAAGGGCATACTTTATTAAATTATTTTCTTATAACCAATGCATCACCATCTGGTAGCAGTGAAGTCTAATTACAGGTAATGATCGTAAGACCGAAACAGTTTCTTCAGTTCTGAAAGAAGCAAAGACAAAGACTTAATATTACAACAGGCTTCATTTCTTTTTATACCTTGTGTTCACAATAAATTTTAAGGCACCACCAATGAGGATCATATATATCAATCAATGGACTGCATCAGAAGATATTTGGTCTGCCCCACCCATGATCATACTAGTACTTCCTGGTATTGATATTTCATCTCCTAACAATTTAGCTTCAGATAAGGAATGTCTACCTGAGAAAAGAAATGAGAGCTCCTAGGACAGAGCCTTGAAGGACACTCATCATTATTTGGTATGATATGGATGAAGACTGAGCAAAGAAAACTGAAAAGGAGTAATCAGACATGTAGGTAGAAAAAGAAGAGAAAACAGTAAAGAAAATCTAGAAAGGATGGAGTAACCAGGAGAAGAAAGTGGTCAACAGTGTCAAATGTTGCAGAAATCAACAAGATTGAGAAATGAGGAAATGCCATTAGATTGATGTACTTAGATTGTAGTGTACTTGATTCCTAAAGTAAATAATTTCCATTAAGTCCTAAAATCAACTTGGTAATGTGAAAATGAAAATATTCACATATTCTAATGGCTCCATGATCTCATCAGTGGGAAATAACCCATCTATGACAGTCCAAGAGATTTTCAAATTTTAGTAGAAGTCTGGTAAGGTATGAATGATTCAAGTTTATTCCTTATTTTTTTATTCTTTATTTATTTTAAGTTTTCAACCTTCATTTACACAAAATTTTGAGTTCTAAATTTTCTCCCCATCTCTCCCCCTCACCCCAAAATGCCAGGCATTCCGATTACTCCTTCCACCAATCTGCCCTCCTTTCTAACACCCCTTCTTTCCCTTATCCCCATCTTCTCTCTTGTCTTGTAGGGTAAGATAAATTTCTATATCCCATTACCTGTATCTCTTATATCCCGGTTATATGCAAAAACAATTCTCAACATTTGTTCCTAAAACTTTGAGTTCCAACTTCTCTTCCTTCCTCCCTTCCCACCCATCCCCACTGAGAAGGCAAGCAGTTCAATATATGCTATATATATGTGTAGTTTTGCAAACGACTTCCGAAGTAGTCATGTTGTGTAAGACTAGCTATATTTCCCTCCATCCTATCCTGACCCTCATTTCTTCTATTCTCTCTTTCAACCTTGTCCCTCCCCAAGAGTATTTACTTCTAATTGCTCCCTCCTCCCATTTGCCCTCCTTTCCATCATCCCCCCACCCCACTTATTCCCTTCTTTCCTACTTTCCTGTAGTGTGAGTTAGGTTTTCATACCAAATTGAGTGTGCATGTTATTCCTTCCTTGAGCCAAATGTGATGAGAGTAAGCTTCACTTTTTCCCTCTTACCTCTCCCCTTTTCCCCTCCATTGAAAAAGCTTTTTCTTCCCTCTTTTATGAGAGATAATTTGCCCCATTCCACTTCTCTTTTTTTCCTCCCAATATATTCCTCTCTCACCCCTTAATTTTATTTTTTTATATGATCCCTTCCTATTCAATTCACCCTGTGCGCTCTCTCTCTCTCTCTCTCTCTCTCTGTGTGTGTGTGTGTGTGTGTGTGTGTGTGTGTGTGGATATATATAACCCCTCCAACTACCAAAATACCGAGAAAAGTTTCAAGAGTTACAAATGTGATCTTTTCATGTAGGAATGTAAACAGTTCAACTTTAGTAAGTTGCTTGTGATTTCTCTTTCCTGTTTACCTTTTCATGCTTCTCTTGATTCTTGAGTCTGAAAGTCAAATTTTCTTTTCATCTCTGGTCTTTTCATCAAGAATGCTTGAAAGTCCTCTGTTTCATGGAATGACTATTTTTCCCCTTGAAGTATTATACTCAGTTTTGCTGGGTAGGTGATTCTTGGTTTTAATCCTAGTTCCTTTGACTTCTAGAATATCATATTCCAAGTCCTTCGATCCTTTAATGTAGAAGATACTAGATCTTGTGTTATTCTCATTGTATTTCCACAATACTTGAATTGTTCCTTTCAAGCTGCTTGCAATATTTTCTCCTTGACCTGGGAACTCTGGAATTTGGCTACAATATTCCTAGGAGTTTCTCTTTTTGAATCTCTTTCAGGAGGTGGTTGGTGGATTCTTTCAACATTTATTTTACCCTCTGGTTCTAGAATCTCAGGGCAGTTTTCCTTGATAATTTCATGAAAGATTATGTCTAAGCTCCTTTTTTGATCATGGCTTTCAGGTAGTCCCATAATTTTTAAATTGTCTCTCCTGGATCTCTTTTTCAGGTCAGTTGTTTTTCCAATGAGATATTTCACATTATCTTCTATTTTTTCATTCTTTTGGTTTGGTTTTGTAATTTCTTGGTTTATCATAAAGTCATTAGCCTCCATCTTCTCCATTTTAATTTTTAAAGAACTATTTTCTTCAGTGAGATTTTTGAGCCTCCTTTTCCATTTGGCTAATTCTGCTTTTTAAATCATAAAGTATTCCTCTCTGCATTGGCTTCTTGACCTCTTTTGCCAATTGAGTTAGCCTATTTTTAAAAGTGTTATTTTATTCAACATTTTTTGGATCTCCTTTAGCAAGCTGTGACTCACTTTTCAAGCTCTTCCATGGCCTGAGACCATTGCAGATTTATTTTGTAGGTATTGGATTCAGAAGTCTTAACTTCCTCTGACAGTATGCATTGTTCTTCCTCATTCAAAAGGATGGAAGAAAATACCTGTTCACCAAGAAAGTAACCTCCTATAGTAGGGCAGCTAGGTGGTGCAGTGCATAGAGCACCACTGCAGGAGTCAGGAGGACCTGAGTTCAAATCTCACCTCAGATACTTGGCACTCACTGGTTGTGTGACCTTAGGCAAGTCACAATCCCAATTACCTCATCATGGGTCATCTCCAGTCATCCTGATGCATATCTGGTCACTGGATTCAGATGACTCTGGAGGAGAAGTGAGGCTGGTGACCTGAACAGCCCTCCCTCACTCAAAACAAAGTCAAGTGACAGTCATGTCATTATTTCTCTGATGGCATGGTCTTCTGAGTCAATGAAGGACAAATACACACACATAAAATCTTCTATAGTCTTATTTTTCCCCCTTTTTTGGGCATTTTCCCAGCCAGTTACTTGACTTTTGAGTCCTTTGTCACGACGAGGGTATACTCTGGGGATCTGAAAGTTCTCAGTTCCTCCAAGGTGGCACAGTCAATGGAGAGGAGTTTGCTCCTCTCCTGGCCTATGCACTGGTCTGGGAGTAACCAAAAACTTTTCTGCCCAGAATATGCAAGTAGTAGAATTCCCTCTCTACAACATCCTCTAGCCCTGCCATGCCAGCACTCCTCCTCACTGCCAGGCAGGGCTGGTGGCTGAGATTCAGATCAGCTGCTCAATTCAGCTGCTGCTGCTGCCTGGGGCCAGGGTAGGGGAGGAACCTGCTCCCTTGTCACCAAGGTAAAAAAGCTTTCTCACTGACTTTTGAAGCTGCCTTTGGTATTTGTGGGTTGAGGGACTTGAGAACCACTGCTGCTGAAGGCCTGTTCCGATCCTGTTCCTGCTGGTACTGACTGACCAAGGCTAGAGTATGTGCGTCTTTCTACTCCACCATGTTGGCTCCTTCTAAAGCTCATTCCTTTTCTCAAACTGTGAGTACCATATTCCTACAGGCTGCCCAGACAACAACTGGCATATACAGCAAATGTCTTACATAGCCTCGTATATGTAGCAAGCCCTAGTCACTCTGTACTTGACACTTTGGTCATCTTCTCTCCATATACCCTGGGGCTACAGGTATGCTTCCTCCTGACTTCCAAGTCTGGAGTCATAATGAAAGCAGTCATTGCTACTGAAAAGGGTGTGTCATTCATTCATTTTACATTCATTCATTAATTCATTATAAAATACTCTGATTATAAGAGCTTCATATACTTGCATTTGATCCATATAACAACCCTGTGAGACGGTTAATACAAGTATAATAATCCTCATTTTACAGATTAGTAAACTGTGCAAGGAAGCTTAAAGCATTACTGAACCTTATACAACTGCCTGGAGGACCAAATACAAACATCTCTGTTGGGCATATATATTCATTTATAGCCCCTTCCTACCTTTCCAATCTTGTTATTTATTGTTCAATTGTTTCAATAATGTCTGATGCTTTGTGATCTCCATTTTGAGTTTTCTTGGCAAAGATCCTGGTGTGGTTTGCCATTTCCTTCTCTAGTTCATTTTGCAAATAATGAAACTGAGGCCAAAAGAGTTAAGTGACTTGCTCAGGTTCACCCAGCAAGTAAGTGTCTGAGACTGGATTTGAGCTGAGGCCTTCCTGATGCCAGGCCCAGCACTCTATTCACAGTGCTATGCAGGTGCCTTTGATCTTTATATAACTTACTTTCAAATACATACTCCTCAGTCCAATGACACTGACTTCTCAGATGTTCTTTGAACAACCTCTCCACTCTTGGCATTTTTTCTAGCTATCTCACATGCCTGGAATGCTCTCCTTCTTCCATTCTGACTACTGGCCTTCCTGGCTTCCTTTAGGTCCCAATTAAAACCCCACTTTCTACAGGAAAACTTCCCTCTTAGTTTCAATGCTTTCCCTCTATCATTTCCTATTTATCCCATATGTAACTTGTTTTCTATATATTTGTTTACCTATTGTCTCCCCCTATAAGATTGTAAACTCCTTGAGGTCAGGGATTTTGTCTCCTTTTGTCTCCCTATCATTTAGCACAGTGCCTAGCACATAGCAGGTACTTAATATTTATTAAATGAATGAATAATTTCTAACCAAACTGCTTGATGCTCCCCATGCATACTGTCCTATCCTCTACCTCCATTCTCCACACATGCTATCTCCATACATGAAATCTTCTTCTCCTTCCTGGAGGTTCAGCACCATCAACAAAAAAACCTTTCCTCATTCCCTTAAGTGTTAGTGTTCTTGTCCTCCTAAACTTTTAGAATAGTTTTGTATTTCCTATCTCTGTTCATATCATCTCTCTCACCTCCCCACCTTGCCCCACTCCCAGTCAAATACATATAAACTTCATGAGGACAGGAGCTGTTTTCATTTTTGTCCCATATTTCCAGCATCCAGTCCAAAAGTTGATACATAATAAGCACTTGATAAATGCTAATTAAATTGAATTTGATCAGGGTCACATAGTTAATAAATGTCAGGATTCAAACTCAGGTCTTCTACCACCAGAGTCAGTACTCCTAACTCCAGAACCAGGATTTCTTCCTAGATTACCTATTTAGTGGTCACATTTTGATGTAGCTGTTGTTTAAAGGAGTGTGAGCAGTTTAAGACACGGGGACCCACAACTGAATGCCAGAGTTGCTTCTATCCCCCCTCACCACAAAGAACAGAAGGGAATAGGAATCAATTGTCAAGGTCTTCCAGAATTCTAAACAGATGCCATCTGCTCTGACCTTCAGGTGTTTTTTCAGAACCACCTCTCCAAACCCTGTTTAGCCTGTTGAGTTGTTGTGGTGTTACGGTCTAAAGAGGAAATCTTGTGTATCCCTGACTAGGCCAAAAGAAAAAACTTAAAAAAAATTCTATTTTAAGCAGTTGTTTCTCAAGTGAGTTCAACAAAGAAAAGTCTGAATTTCTGGGTGACAGGCCATATGTAAGAGTGATTTCAGAAAGCAGCTTGGGGTTTACTTTGGCTTTTGCTCTCTGTGCCTACTCAAAAATAAATAAATTCGACTCAACAAATTTGGAAATATGAATTTTCCAAAGCACTAAGAGGGAGAGAGGCAAGTCAGGTCAGGCCAAGCCTATTTGTAGGTCAGTAAGTGAGGCTAATTCTAACTTGGCTCAGCACAATCTCCACCACAGAGTGTTCAAAAATGCTCGGAATTTCTATTTAAGGGTCAGTGTTAAAAGAAAAGCATGTGCCCAGTTTGAACTCGGTGTTTCAGAACTGCATCTCAAAATATAGGAACTAAAAACATCTATGTGAGGGATGGAGGGGAGGGAGAGAGAAGAGGCCAGACAGGGAGAACGTTTTCAAAGAAACACTTAAAGGATGCTATGTGAGGTTTGAAGATAGTTTTTCATTTAAAAAAAAAGGAATAGTAAATTTAAGATCAATTTTCAAATTTGTTAACTTTACATTTTTATTTTTATTTGTGGGCATAATAAAACATGCTCAGCCTTTTAAGGCATCAAGGGCTGCTGCTTTCAAAAACAATTCTGCATATGTGGATGTTAATCGTTTTTATTCTCTCCTTTATCTTCTTCCTTCTTTCCCTCCCTCCTTCTTTGCTTTTCTCTCCCTCCTTCCTCCCTTCCTTGCTTGCTTGCTTCTTTCCTTCCTTCCTTCCTTCCTTCAACAGAGCAGCTACTATCAATAATAAATGACACAGAGGGCATCTTAAGGTTTGTAAAGTGCTTCATATACTTTATTTACACTAATTGTCACAATACAGTCTTAGGATATTATTATACCTATTTAACATATTAGAGAGAGAGAGACAGAGAGAGAGAGAGAGAGAGACAGAGAGACAGAGAGACAGAGGAAGGATGTTTCATAGCTGAAGACTTTCTCTTTTCATCCTATTACTCTCACTGGGGGCAACAATCAAGATCCTTAAGGACAACAAAGCATCCATGCAGTAATATTGATACCTGTTGTAATTGCTGGCATTCGGGTTTTCCAATTGTCAGTATTTGCCTTAGATCAGGTAGCTCGGTGCTAATGCAGCAGAAGGTCACCAGATGAAGGGGCTGATAGCAGAAAGGGACTGTTCTACTTAGCATGCACAGAGGATTACTTTTTCAGTCGTCCTCGAGCTAATCTTTCAACTTGTCCTTTTTTGACTTTCTCAGTTTAATCAGTTTAATCTAATCTTCCCTCTTTTCTGATTACAAGGATTTTCTGTAGAAACCTTGCCTTCACAATAAAGACCATGTGGCTATTTACTCTTCTATTGATTCCAACATCTCTGTTCCTCTACCAATGAGCCATTGGGAGTGAGGAGGGGGAGGTTGGCTGAGGAGGAGGAGAAGGGGAAGAGAGGGCTCCTTTCAATGCCTTGTTTGCAGGAAAGTCATGTACTCTAGGTTGCCTGGGGAATTAAAATACTTCTTAAAAGCACTGAAATAAGAAATGACAGTCAAATTGGGAAGTCTCTGTGGAGATTAAAATGAGTAAGAGGCAACTATAAAAACAACAGCCCTCCTCCATGGACAACCCCACCCCCCTGCACACACACACTCACACACACACACATACACACACACGGACTTGCTAAATAGAAACAGGGAGTGAGGAGAGACTTGGGTTAACTACGCTATTTAGACCAACTCCAAATATGCCATTTATGCAAAATTCAAGATGGGAAGCTGCTAGGTAAGGATGTTAAACTCCGCACAAGGGAATAACTGTGTGTTCAACCTTCCCTATTGTACATGCAATTAAATGACCCTTAATGTTTAGGGAAATGGCAGGGATGCTGAGCTACCTCTGGCTCTTATCAAATCATTAATTTCACCACATGATTTAATCCTCAAATAATTCTATAGAATTCAAGTAAAAGCAGAATGTACCTCTTTTTTTTCTTTTTCCATGGGAAGGAGCTAAGTATCATTTTAAACTTTCTCTGCCTATCCCTGAACACTGAGGTCAGATAGCTAAGGCAAAGAAGAGAAATTAACATTAAAAACTCACATATGTTGGAGGTGCAGAATATATTAGTTTTCATGTTGTAAAATATGTTTCCATTTGCCCTGACCTAGAAAAGCAATGAGGTCCTAAATTTGTGTTAACTTAAGGATAGCAAAGGAAGAAAGAACAAACACACTTGATTCTTAAAATCATCAGACAATAAATGGAAGAAGGAATAAAATCATTCCACAAAGGATCCAAAAGCTTTCTCTTTGATTTTTGATTGGAGGTAAACTCTGGCCCTATATATCTGCCCTATCTCCCTCACACACATCTAATGAATAATTTGCTTGGTCTTCAAGGTTCTTAAAGTTGATAATAAACTACAACCATATGAAAAAAATATCTGTTTCAAGAATTCTGAAGTTAGAGGGAACATTTGTCTGTCTGATCAGTCTTTTCTATTATTTTCTCCTCAGTTTGTGTCTTTGGCTATCCATTGATCAGACATATGCAAAATAAATAAGCCACTAGGTTGAGAAAGATATTAAGAGAATGATTCCTCCCCCCACCTGCCAAAAAGAAAAGTTGAATCTTTTTTTTTTTGCTCTGAAATGATTCTGCTTGATATACAACACCCAACTTCATTTTGTAAGCATGTGTTTTCCTTTCTCTTCACATGGAAGTCTTTGGTTCACTGGGGTTTACATGCTTAATGACAATGTGGTGGAGTTAACCCAAGAGAACAATGCATCCCATTAATCTGCCTCATGCTTAATTGGTAACTACTGTATGGGGCTGGCATTTCAAACACAGATTGTAAATGTACTTGAATTAGTTACTGTTTAATTGATACAACTGGCACCCGTCCTAGAACTAACATGCAGATACTGTAAAAAAGAGAGCCGAATGAAGAGAGAGAGAGAGAGAAAAAAAGATGTGATTGTGATTCATCTTTTATATATTTATATCAACTATGGATTGGAAATTGTATTTTTTTTTCAGATTGCATTAGCAAGAAATAGATCAAGGCTGTCTGGTGAGAAATAACCATCCTGATTTTTGATATAACTGGGATAGCAGCCCTTATTCCTCTTTCCTTTCTTGAGACTGGCTGGCCTTTCCTCCTCCAGGAATGGTAATGAATGGTAATGATTGAGGGTGGAGTTGGGAGATTTTTGTAAGAAGAAAATGACATCCCAAGCTTCAGAATAGCTATAGGACCAGTCAGTAATATCACAGGAACTAGAAAGAGTTTAGAGTTAATAGCTATCACCTTGACCATCCATCTACACTAATTTGATCCTGATATTTACTCCTGATAGAATTCTTTTCAGAGAATAAAACCTATGGCTTTTTTGTTGTCCTTCTTCCTTTGGGAATATAGTCCCTAGGCTAAATCGCTTCTCTCTTCCACTCATAGAATCCCTACTTTCCTTCAAAGTTCCCATGCCACCTCTAAAACAAGGCTGTTCTTTCCCCTCCCCCCAGTTATTAGTGCTCTTCTTCTCTTGAAATTTTTTGCATTTACTTACTCCTCTGTCAGTCAACAACAGCCCAAAAGCGCTTTAATAAGCTCTTAATATGTGTCAGGCACTGTGGTAAACTTTGGGATTCAAAGAAAGGCAAAGACATTTTCACCAACCGCAAGGAACTCATATTCAAATGAGGACAGAAACATGCAATAACTATATACTATACATGGTGTAAATGGATGATAATTTTAGAAGGAAGGACTAGAAGCAGAAGGGATTGGGAAGGCCTCCCACAGAAGGTGGGATTTGAGGTGATGTTTGGAAGGATCTGGGGAAAGTAGGAGTCAGAAGTGAGGAGGCAGAGGGTTTCACAGAAAGTCGTGTGTGGGGAAAACCAAGTAGTCCTGTACAGCTGGATCAGAGAGTTTGTGAAAGGGAGTAAAATATAACAAGACAAGTTAAGGAGGAATGGGTCACATGCTGAAGGCCTCTAAATGATAAAGCATTTTATATTTTATCCTGGAGGCTCTTCTTGTTTTGTCCAATAGAAGAGGACCATGACATCAGGAAGATGATGCCAGACTTGGAGGTGAATTGGATTTAAGTGAGGGAGGGCTGTGCAAAGTCACCAGCCTCACTTTTTCCTTCAGAGCCATCTGGGTCCAGTGTCAAGATATAGATCAGGAATACTGGAGATGACCTCAATCACTAAGGCAAAAGGGAGCTGTTGGAGTATATTGGGGGGAGAGAATCAACATGGGTAGACTTTTTTTTTGTTTTTAAGAAAATTTTCACTGAGACACTGAAGGGAGGATGAATTGGAGTGGGGAGAGATGAGGTAACTAGACCAATTAAAAGTAGTGATGAGGGTTTGTATAAGAGTGGAGGCTGTTCAAAGGAAGCATAAATGAGAGATGTTGTAAAGGTGAAAATGACAAGATTTATCAACAAATTGGATATGTGCGGTGAATACAAGCTTGGAATGAAGGATAATACTGAGATTGCAAATGCAGGTGGCTGGAAAGATGGTGGTGTCCTTGACAGTAATAGAAAAATTATAGTACACAATAGCATGTATGCTCCTATAGAGTTTTTAGATCTTTGTTATCACTAGATGCTAGCATAGTCCCTGATACATACGATCTTAATAAACCACTTAATAAATGTTTATTGAATAGAAATGAAAGCATAGAAGACATGATCTTGCTGTACATTATTTCCTAGTGACAAAAAGGTACTACATTCAGTAGGGTTAAAAACAACTTTAAATGCCTTTCAAACATAGGAATTCTCCCACACACATTAAGATTGTACAAGAGTCCATTATAATTACATAACTTTATTTGATGGTACTTTCAGTAAAACATAAAGTGAAACAAAGAACAGGGAGTCAGATAAAAAGTGTTTGCTGGTGTCATCAAGGATGTCCACTGTAATGTCAGAATACAAGAAGGATCCCCTATTGATGCCAAAGTTGTCCTCAGGCTCCATTTAATGAATGATGTTGTTCTGATTGCATCAAAGCTTTGAACACTATAAGACTTTCTTAATGAGAACCACAGCCACTATAAAAAGACTTGCCTACCAGAAGAAAAAAAGTGGATGAAGAATGCAAGCTGTCTAGATATTGAGACATGTAATTAAAAGCTTAGCTTCTGAAATTAATCTATTAGGTTAGATATTCTGAGTGGCAGTGTCACTTGGTCAGTGGAGAGTGAGCATTAGGGTTAGGAAGACCTGGGTTAAAAACCTGCCTCTGACATATACTGGCTGTAAGACTTAGGAAATTCACTTTATCTTAAATATCTCCAGCAACTCTATAAATCAAGGAACAATTTTAAATCTGCATTTGTAAAAGGATTTTTTTTCCATGGAGATTTTCCTGTTCCAGTGAAATCACAGATCCAAATCCCTCCATCCTCACCAAAACAAAACAAAGCACATACCCTGGACAGTACTGCACATGGATAAAGAGACCCAAAATTGAACAAGAGGAGGAAGGGCATTTCAAAGGATTATAGCCACAAAGGGTTTAGAGTTCAGAGATATCAGACTCTATGTAGGAAATCATATGGTGTCCTTAATGATCTCCCACACCCAACCCCCAACTCTCACTATTGGGCAAAATCTATACAACCAGTTTGTAAGCAATAACATTTTGCTTTTCTAGCCAATTTGCAGTGATCTACAAGAGCAAATTCACAAATTCACAAAATCACACTGGCAAACGATAAAAATCACACCTCCTGGTGTTTTCCTTTTGACGCTAAAAGTAACCCTTAATTTTGGAAGAAGACATTTTGAGACACGGATTCCCCTTCCCTTGACCTTATTATAAAATGTCTCCCTTGTACCTTCATGCATCGCCAATTCCTTCTAACCATCAAATTAGTAATCAGTTTGAGTTGAGTGTACAACTGTACATTTTGAATTCTACGTTTAAAATCAAATTCAGTTTTTTTGTTTGAATAGTTTTGTAAAAGTATTGTAATAGTATTGTAAATTGTGAACCTTATGAGACAGGCTTTCTTTTTCTCATATTCCTTGATAACTAAAGTAGTTTTAAAATTATTTAAAATTTTCAAAACTGATTTGCTCTTCTTTAAAAAACCCAAGTATGTTTTCAGAGAGAAAAAACAATTAATACAACACAAGAAGGTTAATGTAATAATGTTTTCTAAGAATTATCTTTTCATGTGGGTGTGTGTCTTTCCTAGCCAATTAGACCTTAAACTTCTTGAGGGTTGGATAGTGATACATAAATACACACACATGTGTGTATTCTCAGTCTCTCACAGTAGCTAACATGATGCTATGAACATAGCATAGACTGATTTCCTTTTTTTGTGTATCAGTGTGTACTGGGTGGGAAAAAAATGTAATTGCTTACAAACTGGTTATATAGATTTTTCTCAACGGTGGAAGTGTGAAGGGTGAGGGTAGGAGAGATGGGAAAAGGTTTTAAAAGGGCAAAGGTGGAAATGTTTCTGCAAATAACCCTCAATTATTGACTGTATAAAATCTTGACTTTCTAAA
This sequence comes from Notamacropus eugenii, assembly GCF_028372415.1. Lineage (NCBI taxonomy): Eukaryota > Metazoa > Chordata > Mammalia > Diprotodontia > Macropodidae > Notamacropus > Notamacropus eugenii. Next base: position 249,115,087 of record NC_092873.1, read on the forward strand.
ATCAATATTCATTTTACATATACTGATACAGTGTCATAACATATCTACCTAAATGTAGTGGACATGACTTAGGAGAAGAGTCCCTAGTATCTCATTCCCAAGATGCTTGGATGCCCAGAGAAAATTTCTTTTCACTATATTTTCCATGAGGCTCTATTTATAGAGTAGTGGTATCATCAAGCAAAGAACTTGATAGGGCAACATCTAAAATGTGTGGGACTTAAAAAGCAAGGCTATAGCCAAGAGTCAGGGCACAAGCCTGTAATCCCTGCTACTGGGGCAGCTGAGACTGGCTGAACTCTTGAGGTATAGCGTTCTGAGTGGCAGGAGGCTAAGCCTGATCAATAAAATCAAGCATTAATATAGTGAGCTTCAGGGAATGGGAGGAATGAGGTGAGGGGCACCAAGTTGCCTAAGGAGAAGTCAACTGGCCCAGATCAGAAATGGAAAAGGTTGGAGGAGCCAAGATGGGTGACCATTAGGAATAAGTACAACTGGATTCCTATTCACACAACTCCTCTAAACAGATTTTTAAAATGCACTGGAATGAATCTATATGGAGCAATCTAAAAAAACATTCACATTGTGTTATTTGTCTAGTCCAAGTTGATATAGACAGGGAGGCACAGACAGAGCACAGTCAAGGAGATCTATGGACAGTGGATTAGGTCAGCCAGGAGCATACTACGCTTGGAATACTGCCATTCCCAGGGAAAGGCTGTGAACTAGGGAAAGAGAAGATCCCAGACTTATATTAGGTCACTGCAACAGGAACAGGAGCCACATATCAGCTTTGTCATCACTACCCAGTTCCAGGTCACAGACCTAGGGTGGAAAGAGAAGAGGACTTGCAGAAAGGAGTGGCATCCCAGAATAAGAAGCCCTTGGATTGGGTATTGGAAGTTCAGAAGACAATAGCAGCAATCATGTGACTCAGACCCCAAGCTCAAAGCAAGGGTTCATTTTCAGCATACCTCCAATTTAACCAATTAAATTTGATTGCCATCTGAAAGACCACCTACTGTTTTGAAGGGTATATGAATTGTGAGGCCACTACCATGATTGTCTTTGGTCTACGAGAGAGGCCAAATGACTATCCTTTTATTAGTAACCTGCTGGTCTTATTAATAAAATTATTAAATTACCCAGATATTATGTGTCTTGAACCATTTTAAGCATCATGAGGTCAAAGAAAAAATACAGTACTTTGCCAAATATAAAGAATTTAAATACTAAGGAGTCACATTAAGGGTCACACAAAATTTAGCAGCTGCTACTATAAAGGTGCAGAGAGCTTGGAATGCTATATTCCAGAAGGCAAAGGATGTGGATTTAACAGCTGAGAATAACACCCAACAAAACTGAATATTATGTTATGGGGGAAAATAATGAACCTATAAAGAAACAGAGGACTTTCAAGTATTCCTCATGACAAGACCAAAACTGCAGGAAAACTTTGAAGTTCAAATATAGGAGTGAAGAGAGATAAAAATAACATAAATTAACAATAAAGGACTAAACAAAGATAAACTCTTATTTTCTTTTTTCTTAAATTAATGTCTTGGTTTTCAGTTTTCTACAATCACCTCCATATATCTTAGATTTTTTTCCCTTCCCTTCCCCATCTTCTCCTCTTCCTCCCCCTTCCCTCCAGAGATGGCATGCAATCTTATGTAGGTTCTATACATACATTCTTATTAAATACATTTTCACCTTAGTCATGTTGCATATGAATTAAAATGAGTATGAGAAACCATGAAAACAGAACAAAACAAAATAAAACATAACACAAGAGAAAATGATCTGCTTCGTTCTATGATCCAGTTCCATAGTTCTTTCTCTGGATGTAAAAGGTATTTTGCCTCAAGCCCATTGGGAATTTTTTAAGTCCTTGCATTGCTGTGAAGGGCTAAGTCTACCAGAAAAATTCCTCTCACACTGTGGTTGTTGCTGTGTACAAAGTTCTCCTGGTTCTGCTCCTTTCACTCAACATCAGTTCATATAAGTCCCTCCAGGCCTCTCTGAAGTCTTCCTGTTCATCATTTCTTATAGCACAATAGTGTTTCATTACATTCATATTCAAATGATGGGCATCGACTCAATTTCCAGTTCTTGGTCACCACAAAGACAGCTGCTATAAATATTTTTGTACATGTGGAACCCTTTTTCATTTTCATGATCTCTTTGGGATACAATCTTAGAAGTGATATTGCTGGGTCAAAGGATATGCACATTTTTGTAGCCCTTTGGGCATAGTTCCAAATTGCTTTCCAGAATGGTTGGATCAGCTCATAGCTTCACCAACAATGAATTAGTGTTCCAACTCTCCCACATCCTCTGCAGCATTTATCATTTTCCTGTTCTGTCATATTTGCAATCTTATAGGTGTGATGTGGTACCTCAGAGTTGTTTTGATTTGCATCTCTCTAATCAAAAGTGATTTAGAGCATTTTTTCATATGATTATAGATATCTTTAATTTCTTCCTCTGAAAACTTCCTGTTCATATCCTTTGACCATTTACCAATTGGGGAATGACTTATATTCTTGTACATTTGACTCAGTTCTCTATATATTTTAGAAATGAGGCCTTTATCAGACACTAGTTGCAAAAATTCTGCTTCTCTCCTAGTCTTGGTTACATTGGGTTTGTTTGTACAAAAACTTTTCAATATAATGTAATCAAAATTATCCATTTTGCACTTCATAATGTTCTCTATCTCTTGTTTAGTCAAAAATTTCTCCATTCCACAAATCTGACAAATACACTATTCCTTGCTCCCCTAATTTGTTATAGGATATACTTTTAAATTAATCATACAGATTTACATTTTACATTTTCATCCACAACCCAGCATTTGATATCAAGTACCTAATGCTGCTGAAGTGGATATAAATACTCCAATAAAGTATATTATTTTTTGAAAACACCAGTTATCCTTATTAACTCTTTGATTATTTGATGGATTTTGTTATTGTGAGCACAACTCTACACCGATCCCTTGATGCTCTCTCATTCCCTGTTGTTCTTAGCCGTGCCTTCCTCTTGATCTTTTAGTATCTAGGGGCTACAAAGTACTATTTTTGTCTATCTTGTCTTTCATCTTTGCCACCTTCTTCTCCTTTTTCAGCCAGACATTCCCTCAATAATGTCTTCTGCATTCTTTTCCTTATGTAAGTCTTTTCTGGTGATATATTTTAGTCTGTTTATGCCCTTTGACCTATTGGTCATTTTAGTTCTTCTGAGATCATGGTAGTCCATAATTTGAAACCATATGACATAACCAGAAGAATCATGGTATTTAAAAGATGACTTTTTGCAGAGTTTGGCAGTTTGGAATCATGGAAAACACTGTTCAATGTCCCAAAGGCAGTCATTAATTGTTTGACATCTAGCAAGGTGTTAAACTCAAAATATGTCCTGCCTAAGGTCCAAACAGATAAAGCATTTCCCAACAGTGGTAAGGTTTTCCAAATGGTCTTATTTTGCTGTTTCCCTCCCACCTTGATTTAGCTATTGTTTTTACCTCATTAAAGGGGCCATCTCCTGACTACTTTTAAACATGCCTATTCACTGAATGGGCCTTACCTCACCCTAAGTGAGTACCTGAATAGGCCTGACCTGAAGAGGCCAAAGTCTCCCATTGCATCCTGAGCCATCTCCAGTCATCCTGATGAATATCTGGTCACTGGATCCAGATGGCTCCAGAGGAGAGAGTGAGGCTGGTAACCTTTCACAGCCCTCCCTCACTCAAAACAAAGTCAAGTGCAAGTCATGTCATCATTTTCTGATGGCATGGTCTTCTTTGGCAACAAAAGACAAACACAACAACAATTTGTTTATAGTATCAGTCTTTACACCTTTATAGATCATGTACCCATCTGGACTTCATTCTTGTGTATGGTGTCACTCATTGGTCTATGCCCAGTTTCTGCCACATTGTTATCCAGTTTTCCTAGCAATTGTTGTCAAACAGTGAGTTCTTATCCCTGAAGCTGGGGTCCTTGGGTTTATCAAACAGTAGACTGCTATGTTCATTGACTACTGTGTCTTGAGTACCTAACCTATTCCATTAGCCTACCCCTCTATTTCTTAGCCAGTAGTTTTGATGATTGCTTTTTTATAATATAATTTGAGATCTAGGAGGGCTAGGCCACCTTCCCTACCATTTGTTTTCATTAGTTCGCTTGATATTCTGGACCTTTTGTTCTTCCAGATGAATTTTTTTTTTCTAGCTCAAGAAAATAATTTTCTCGTAGTTTGATTGGTATGATACTGAATAGGTAAATTAATTTAGGTAGGGCTGTCATTTTTATTATATTAGCTCAGCCTACCCATGAGCAACTGATGTTTTACCACTTACTTAGATCTGACTTTATTTGTACGAGGTGTTTTATAATTGTGTTCATATAGTCCCTGGGTTTTTTTTGTTTTTCCCCGCAGGTAGACTCCCAGATATTTTATAGTGTCTACCATAGCTTTAAATGGAATTTCTCTTTCTATCTCTTGTTGTTGGGCTTTGTTAGTAATACATAGAAATGCAGATGATTTATGTGGGCTTATTTTGTAATCTGCAACTTTGCTAAAGTTGTATTATTTTAAGTAGTTTTTTACTTGAATCTATGGGATTCATATTATCTGCAAAGAGTGATAACTTAGTTTCTTCTTTGCCTATTCTTATTCCTTCAATTTCTTTTTCTTCTCTTATTACTAAAGCTAACATTTCTAGTACCATATTGAATAACAGGTGATTGTGGTCATCCTTGTTTCATCCCTGATCTTTTTGGAAATGCATCCAGCTTATCCCCATTACATATAATGCTTGCTGATGGTTTCGGGTAGATACTGCTTATTATTATATGGAAGGTTCCATTTATTCCTATGCTCCCTAGTGTTTTCAATAGGAATGGGTGTTGTATTTTGTCAAAAACTTTTTCTGCATCTATTGAGATATTCATATGGTTTCTGTTAGTTTTGTCATTGATATGATCAATAATGCTGATAGTTTTCCTAAGATTGAATCAGTCCTGCATTCCTGGTATAAATCCTACTTGATCATAATGTTTTATTCTCATGATAAGTTGCCATATTCTTTTTTGCTAATATCTTATTTAAAATTTTTGGATCTATATACCTTAGAGAAATTGATCTATAATTGTCTTTCTCTGTTTTCACTCTTTCTGATTTAGGTATCAGAACCATATTTATATCATAAAAAGAATTTGTTGGGACTCCTTCTTCACCAGTTTCCCCAAATAGTCTATATAGTATTGGAATTAACTGTTCTTTAAATGTTTGAGAGAATTCATCTGTAAATCCATCTGGCCCTGGAGATTTCTTCCTAGGGAGTTCATTGATGACTTGCTCAATTTCTTTTTCTGAGGTGGGGTTATTTAAGTATTCAACTTCCTCTTCTGTTAATCTGGGCAATTTATATTTTTTAAAATATTCATCCATCTCATTTAGATTGTTAAATTTATGGGCATACAGTTGGGCAAAATAATTTCTAATTATTGTTTTAATGTCCTCCTTGTTGGAGGTGAGTTCACCATTTTCATTTTTGATACTAGTAATTTGGTTTTCATCTTTTTTTTAATCAAATTGACCAGAGGTTTATCAATTATATTGTTTTTTTTCATAAAACCAACTCTTAGTTTTATTTGTTAGTTTAATAGTTTTCTTAATTTCAGTTTTATTAATCTCTCCTTTGGTTTTCAGTATTTCTAATTGGGTATTTTCAATTTGTTCTTTTTCCAGCTTTGTCAGCTGCATGCCCATTTCATTGATCACTTCTTTCTCTATTTTATTCATGTAGGCATTCAATGATATAAAGCTTCCCCTAAGAACTGCTTTTGCAACATTCCATAAGTTTTGGTAGGTTGTCTCATTATTGTCATGGTCTTGAATGACGTTTTTGATTGCTTCTATGATTTGTTGTTTGACCCACTCATTCTTTAGGATTAGATTATTTAGTTTCCAATTGATTTTTGGTTTATCTTTCCATGACCTTTTATTACATATAATTTTTATTGCATTATTATCTGAAAAGGATGTATTGACTATCTCTGCCTTTCTGCACTGGATTGTGAGGTTTTTATGCCCAAGTACATGGCCAATTTTTGTATATGTGCCATGTACCACTGAGAAATAGGTATATTACTTTCTATCCCCATTCAGTTTTCTCCAGAGATCTATCATATGTAACTTATCCAGAGTTTTATTCATCTTCTTAACTTCTTTCTTGTTTATTTTGAGGTTAGAGTTCAAGTTTAAGAGAGGGGGAGGTTGAGGTCCCCCACTAGTATAGTTTTGCTGTCTTTTTCTTCCTGTAACTCCCTTAACTTCTTCTCTAAGAATCTGGATGCCATACCACTTGGAGAATATATGTTTAGTAATGATATTGCTTCTTTGTCTATGGTGCCTTTTAGCAGGATATAGTTTCCTTCCTTATCTTATTTGATTAGATCTATTTTTGCATTTGCTCTGTCTGGGATTAGGATTGCTATCCCTGCTTTTTTTACATTAGCTGAAGCACAATATATTCTGCTCCAACCTTTTACCTTTACACTGTGTGTATCCCCTCATTTCTTTCTTGTAAAAAACATATTGTTGGATTATGGCTTAATCCATTCTGCTATTCTTTCTTGTTTCTTGTAAAGAACATATTGTTGGATTATGGCTTAATCCATTCTGCTATTCACCTCCTTTTTATGGGAGAGTTCATCTCATTCAAATTCACAGTTATGGTTACTATCTGTGTCTTTCCCTCCATCCTATTTCCTCCCCTCATTTCAGGTTTAGTTCTCCCTTCTCCCTTCCCCTGCACAATAGAGTTTTAATTTTCAACCACCTCTTCCCTCAGAATTTCCTCCTTTCTTTCAGTCCCTCTCCCTTTTACTCCCCTTTTTCCTTATTACTTCTTCCCTCCCTTTTAATCTCTCCTCCCTTTTCTTTCCCCTCCTACTGCCTATAGAGTTAGTTAGATTTCTATATTTAACTGAGTTTATTGTTCCCTCCTTGAACCAAATCAGATGAGTGTAAATCTCAAACAATGCTCATCCCCCTCCCCTCTTTCCCTCTACTGTAATATATTTTTGTGCCTCTTCTTGTGATGTAATTTACCTTTTTCTGCCTCCTCCTTTTCACATCTCCTATTACAATCCCTTTGTACTCTTAAATCACATTTTTACAAACTTCTTACTTTCAAACAAAGGGAAATGATACATATGTTCTCTTTGACCCCTATCACCATCAATGTTCATAGACTGAGTCCAATTAAACAAGGCCTAGTAGTGGCTAGATTAAGCCTTGATGACCTTAAGAAAACAATGGAAAGAAAGGGGAAAAGTAATACACTGGAACATGAGGGAGGGGAGGAGAGAGACAAAGGAGAAGAAAGTTAGGAAAAATTTTCTCATGCTCAGGGTATGCAAGTAGGCATCTATATAAACAAGGAGGAAAGGCAGGAGTAGCTTATACTTGAACTTTACTTTCTCCTGAACTGGTCAAAAAAGAAGAAAGGCTACATATGCATAGAGTTGAGTAGAGAAATACCTTTAACACATCAGGAAAATAGGGAAAGGTGGAGGGCGGAGATTCAGAAGCTATAAATCAAGGAAGGGATTAGTCCTGAGTAAAATAGACTCCAAAATGTACAAAAATATCCTCTTGAGCACCTTTTGGTGTGGCAAAGAATAGGAATCTGAGGAGGTACTATAAGTTGGAGTATAAACAAACAAGTTATGGTGCATAAACATGACTGACTACTATTATGTTGAACTCTTGCTGCTCTTGTTTATCCTTCATTCTTGAAGTGGACCATGACATCAGGGAGGTGACTCCATGACAAGAAAGTGAATTAGATTTAAGTGAGGGAGGGCTGTACAAAGTAACCAGCTTCACTTTCTCCTCTGAAGCTGTCTGGGTCCAGTAGTAAGATATAAATTCAGGATGATTAGAAATGGCCCCTGTTGAACTATTATTTCATCATGACCAACCACAATTTTAGAGGGTTAATGATGAAACATACTGCCCACCTTCTGATAGAGATGTGAAGGACTTGGAATGCAAAATGAGACATACGTTTTGGACGTAGCTAATGTGGAAATTTGTTTTGATTGGCTATGCATGTTTGGAATGAGCTTTGTTTTTTCGTGTGTGCTCTCAGTTGGGAGTAATGATTGGGGTGCTAATGTCAGAAGGAGGATCTTGGATGATTAAAACAAAGAAAAAGATGTTTTTTCTTTTTTTATTATTATTTTATGTATTTTTTTAAATATTCTACAATCACTACCATAAAACTTAGACTTTTACCCCCCCACCCCCTTCCCTCCCCAAGACAGCATACAATTCTATATAGGATCTACATATACTTTCCTATTGAATATGTTTTCACTATTGTCATGCTGTGCAGAAGAACTAAGATAAATGGAAGAAATCATATAAGAAATCAAAACATGAAACACACACACACACACACACACACACACACACACACACACAAACATGATCTGCTACATTCTGTGAATGAATTCCATAGTTCTTTCTCTGAGTGTGGAAGGCATTTTGCCTTAGAAAACATTGGGAATTTTTTTTTTTTTCAGTTCTTGTATTATTACGAATTTCCAAGTCTACCAGAAAAAACTCTCTCACACTATGGTCATTGCTGTGCACAAAGTTCTCCTGGTTCTGCTCCTTTCACTCAGCATCAGGTCATATAAGTCCTTCCAGGCCTCTCTGAAGTCTTCTTGTTCATCATTTCTTATGGCACAATAGTATTCCATTACATTTATATACCATAATTTATTCAGCCATTCCCCAAATGATGGGCATCCCCTTGATTTCCAGTTTTTGGCCACCACAAAGAGAGCTGCTATGAATATTTTTGTACATGTACACGTGTACATTTTTTGTATATTTTTGTCCCACATTTTTATGATCTCTTGGGGGTACAGTCCTAGTAGTGATATTGCTGGGTCAAAGGGTATGCACATTTTTGTAGCCCTTTGGACATAGTTCCAAACCACTCTCCAGAATGGCTGGAGGAGCTCACAGCTCCACCAACAATGAATTAGTGTTCCAACTCTCCCACATCCTCTGCAGCATTTATCATTTTCCTGTTCTGTCATATTTGCAATCTTATAGGTGTGATGTGGTACCTCAGAGTTGTTTTGATTTGCATCTCTCTAATCAAAAGTGATTTAGAGCATTTTTTCATATGATTATAGATATCTTTAATTTCTTCCTCTGAAAATTTCCTTTTCATATCCTTTGACCATTTATCAATTGGGGAATGACTTATGTAGTTGTACATTTGAATCAGTTCTCTATATATTCTAGTAATGAGGCCTTTATCCCCGAGATTAGTTGTAAAAATTCTTTTCCAATTTACTACATCCCTCCGAATTTTGGTTGCATTGGGTTTGGTTGTGCAAAAACTTTTCAGTTTAATGTAATCAAAATTATCCATCTTGCATTTCATAATGCTTTCTATCACTTCTTTAGTAAAAAATTCTTCCCTTCTCCATAAATCTGATAAATACTCTATTCCTTGCTCCTCCACTTTGTCCATGGTATCAATCTTTATACCTAGATCATGTACCCATTTGGACTTTATTCTTGTGTACGGTGTCAGGCATGGGTCTATGCCTAGTTTCCACTACACTGTTATCCAGTTTTCCCAGCAATTTTTGTCAAACAGTGAGTTCTTGTCCCAGAAGCTGGGATCGTTGGATTTATCAGACAGGAGGTTGCTATATTCCTTGCCTACCATGTCTTGAGTGCCAAGTCTATTCCACTATTCCACAGAAGGGTAGACACCCTTCTGCTTCTTAGCCAATACCAAGTGGTTTTGATAATTACTGTTTTATAGTACAATTTGAGATCTGGTAGTGCTAGGCCACCTTCCCTAACATTTCTTTTCATTAGTCCCTTTGATATTCTGGACCTTTTGTTCTTCCAGATGAATTTTGATATTATTTTATCCAGCTCTAGAAAATAATTATCTGATAATTTAATTGGTATGGCACTAAATAAGTAAATTAATTTAGGTAGAATTGTCATTTTTATTACATTATCTTGGCCTACCCATGAGCAACTGATGTTTTTCCACTTCCTTAAATCTGACTTTATTTGTGCAAAAAGTGTCTTGTAATTGTGTTCATATAGTCTCTGGGTTTGTTTTGGCAGGTAAACTCCCAAGTATTTTATAGTGTCTGCACTAGCTTTAAATGGGATTTCTCTTTCTATGTCTTGCTGTTGGACTTTGTTGCTAATGTATAGGAATGCAGAAGATTTGTGTGGATTTAGAATGATAACTTAGTTTCTTCTTTGCCTATTCTTATTCCTTTAATTTCTTTATCTTGTCTAATTGCTACAGCTAACATTTCTAGTACCACATTGAATAATAGTGGTGATAATGGACATCCTTGTTTCATCCCTGATCTTATTGGAAATGCATTTAGCTTATCCCCATTGCATATAATGCTTGCTGAAGGTTTAGGTAGATATTGCTTATTATTTTATGGAAAGTTCCCTTTATTCCTGTGTTCTCCAGTGTTTTTAATAGGAATGGGTGTTGTATTTTGTCGAAAGCTTTTTCTGCATTTATTGAGAGAAAAATATTTTTTTAAAAAGGAAATGGAACATATCAAAGGTTTCATGCCAATCAGAGTAGGAGGGTACTCCTGTACTTCCAGCCCAGGCAAGATAAGAAAACATGGTCTTGCAAATGTAAGCCATTATCACCATCATTATCATTGTTATTATTATTACATAAAGGACTGCCAATTGGAGGAGACAAAGAGGACTTAAGCTTGAAGCAGCAGTCAGAGCTGAGTGGCATCCTTGATCCCAAGATCCTGGAGCTTGACATAATCAGAGACAAGGCAAGAGTCTTCACAGATCTCTAGCCTGTCCCCAAGAGAATTCTTTAGAGTTCCTTGAGTTAGATGTCACTGAACCCTAAACTTCTTTCAGGGGGGCCATGTGGTCTGAAACAACTATAGAGGTTGAGTTTAGTTTACAATCCCTCTAAAACCTGTAAGGGAATGTAGCATCAACGTGATATTCACAGTGTCTACGGTGGCCATGAACATACCAGTGCAATTCTAAATCGCAAAATACCAGACTCGCCACATGAAAGACAGAACCAAAACATTCATTCAGACATCAGAAAGCCAAATCCATCATAGTAACAAAGACATCTATACACAATAACAATGCAGAGGCAACACTAGCCTCAAGCCTTCCCCTGGTAGGTTTCCCACAAACCAGCTCCCTTAAGCAAAATCACATACATGCTCCCTCCCTCACACTAGCCAGCTGCTTACTTCCCTGTATCCTTCAATTCTGACTAGACTCTCTGACCAAATTGTCTCTTAGGCCTGCTCTAGCTCTGCTTCCTTCTGTTCAACCCTTCCTGCTCCACCCATCAAGCAAACTTCTCCCACCCCAGGCCCCATGTGACTCAGACTTCCAGATGACCCAGGCAGGCCACATGGACCTATCAATGAATAGGAAATATCCTCCCATTCAAATGACCATTACAGGGAATTGTACCTATTTGCGCAAGGGTGCAAAGAAGGATTCCCTCTTATTATGTTGTTTTATGTCTAAAGTTATTTTTGCTATTGAATCAAAGACTCTTGTGTGGTCTGGTACTAGAGAATATTGTGTTGGTGAGGATTTGGGTTCCTCTTTGCATAATGTATTATTACCCAATAAAACACACACACGCACACACACACACACACACACACACACACTCACACTCACACTGAAACTAGTAAAAGTCACAAGAGGCCTTTTAGAACCAAGAGTATAATTGTTAGATTACTAATATATACCACCCCAGTCATTACAGAGAATAGGAACGCATTGTGAATCCCCTTGTTCATAGAAGGACTTTGTGTCCAAATGTATAAAAGGTAAATCATGTCTTGGAAATGACAGACAGGGTAGGACTGCAAGTCAAAGACAAAAATTGTGAGCTCACATCTACTTTCTCAGGGCTTCACTTTCATTTCGTTCATCTACTTTCTCAGAACTTCACTTTCATTTCGTTCAGCTCCAATTTATCCTTCCGTAAACATTTTAGTATCAGTGGAAGCTTTAAACAGAAAAGTGATTAATAGAAGTCTGGTTGTTATTAAGCACACCTGTAGTCCTGTGATTTTGCAATTTATTTCTTTTGTCTAGAGATGCAGAAAAGCACTGAGGGAACCTGAAAACTTGTGCTCTGCCTGGAAAGAATCAGTCCACTCCCCCTCTCTGTAGGATATTTTGAAGACTTGAATTCATTGGTTCACACCTTCTACTGATCATGATTGCTGTTGAATGAAGTTATAGACAGATCAAGCTTAACAGTGAGATTTAGTACTCTGAAAGTGTAACATAATAGAATACAACTGTGTTGTGGCTGACACAGCTTATTCAGTTCAAAGGTTTATCAAAACCCTTTACAGATTAATGAGTTAAAAACTGGTTGTGACTGTGAAGGTAAAGGAGCAACCTAATTATGTCCTCTGCAAATCAAATACTGCTGCTTGCATTGCCTAAATCTAATTTAGATATTTATACACTTTCTAAATATAGAAAATTAGAATTATCCATTATCCAGAGCTAGCCGTTCAATTAACAAGTAGATAAATACTAAAGAGCCCAATCTTGATGATCAGCAATTCAGGGATGAGGCTAGATCAGGGACAAAGACAGCTACATACCACTCTAAGGCACAAATGTGCAAGAAGCGTCTCATCTCCTTGGAGAACTGTGTTTCCTCTGGGTGAAAGAAGCTCTACTTTAGATGACTCGAAGGAATATCAAAATCACCCCATTTTCAAAGGTTCATGCAGCCACTCTTTTCTTGCTAAACTTAACTTTAATAAGAATGTGTCTACTCAACAGATAGAGACTTTGAAAGTGTGTGTGTATGTGTGTGTTTCATTTATGTAACTAATGAATTTGTGGTTCAGATTCCCCCAAATGTCTAATTTCTTCCTGATTTCTTTTGATGACACAACTTTCTTTTGGTCGACCAAGTTAAAACTTTTTGAGTCATCTCTGCCTTTTTTCCTGGTCATTACCAAGCCTTCCATCCAAAGTTGCTAGATGCTGTTCATTCTACCTGCGTAGTATTTTCATATGTATCCCAGCCTCTTCTTTCAATGCTATTATCAATCTCCTTCAGACCCATCTCTTTCATAAGCTACTGTAATGACCTCTTACTTGGCCTTCCTACTATCAATCTCTCAATTTTCTAACATAGTCTTTACTCAGTTAGAAAAAAATTATTCCCAATATGCAAATCTGATCAAGCCACACCCCCATTCAAAACCCTTCTGTACCTATCTACAACTTATAGGATAAGATATAAACTCTTTAGTTTGGCATTTAAAGCCCTTTTCATCTTAGTTCCAACATACCTTTCCAACTTTATTTCAGTCCAATTTTGTTTATAAACTCCCAAAATAGATTATTCCCATATCTTTTCCCACCTTCTTCTACGTATTTGCAAAGCAACCTTCCATGCCTAGAATGAGCTACTTCCCAACCCACCACCCATATTTCCATCTGTTTAATTTCTTTCTTCAAGGCCCAGTTCATATTCTATCTCCTCTATGAAGCCCTCCTGACTCTTTCAGATGAAACTGATTGTTCCCTCCTCAAATTTCTTACAGAACTTTGTCCAGATTGCTACTTTGTCCCCAGTCACATTAAAGATGGTATCCCATATATTGTAAGAACATAAACATGTAATTGTAAGTTTTTGTCTACCTTGTGCCAAGCACAAAGAAAATATTAAATAAATAGTTGTTGATTGACTTACCAAATAAGTGATTGGCTGTCTTGGATTCTGCCCTCCTCACCCCACCCCCATCATCCCCTTACTCATATCCCAGATATCACAAGAAGCAACTCAAAGTAATTTAATACTCCTTTCCAGTTGACTCCATTGAGTTTTATGAAGACCAGTGGTTCATTGGAACAAAATGGGGACTATGCTAAGCCTCTAGACCAGGGCTGGGGAACCTGTGACCTTGAGGCCACATGTGGCCTTTTAGGTTCTTGGGTGAGGCCTTTTGACTGAGTCCAAGTTTTATAGAACAAATCCTTTTATTAAGGGGATTTGTTCTGTGAAGTTTGGATTCAGACAAAGGACCACACATGACCACCTAGAGAGTCACATGAGGCCTCAAAGCCACAGGTTCCTCACCCCTGCTCTACACCCATGAGAAATGCTGATGCAGGCAAAAAGCACACTGCCTAGGCAGTGGAGTAGAAAGGACATCTGGTTGTGAAATTCATCCTGTCACAATCCAGAGAGGGACTTGGAAGATGAAAGAGGTAGTAATCTTGGTAGGGACAAGGAAGAAAATGAAAAAAAGATCCCTTGATCCCTAACACATTGGAAGACACAGGGAAACCAAGTATTTCCAGCCAAGACTAGGGAGTTCAGAATTATTCCTTCCCTGTTAACTAGTAGATAGGCTTCTGAAAAGAATCTTCCCCTTTGGACCTAGATGATTATGATATCTAGGATGTAGGCAGAACAACACAGGTTAAGCTGGAAAAAGAACCATGAGAAGAAATGCTTACAGGGAAAATCAAGTATTGTCATGTGCTATTAGCAGTCAAGAATTATAGGCAAAGAGCTGCATACTTTGGGATGGCTTATAGCATAGGTTACCAAACTTATTTGACCTACTGACCCTTTTTCAAAAGAAAAAAAATTACTCAACACCTCCTCTGGAAATCTTTCTTTAATCCTTTAATTTTTTAAAAAATTTGTGCCATTTCAAAAAATATAATTTTTTAAATGATACATCTTAAATTTAATAATTTATTATAATTTTTTCTTTCACTGAAATTTTGATGATATCATATTGCATAATGTAACCATGGAATATTTTATGTTAAGCAAGTCATTACACACACACCTATTCTTGTCATTGCATGCTGGAGTTCCCAACAATGTACATACACTTGCCTACCAACACTTGCGTGTTAAAACATGTTAGCAGACTTGACCACCAATAGGCTATAACTTGCATTTTATGTGTTTATTTGGAAAATAATGCAATCATTCCAACTTTAACTCTGTTACACAACAGATGAAATATGTATGAACATTTTTTCAAAATGTTCTTCTCTTCTCTTTTCTTATGCCACTGCCCCCTTATTTTTATTCAATGTCCCCCAATTGCACCCAAGGCTACTATGCCCCCTGGATCATTCCAGTGCCCCCACAGGGGGTGGTATTGCCCACTTTTGGGACCTCCGGTAGGAAGTATGAAAGATAAACACTGTTTTGCTTGGGTAGAAACCCTTCCTAGAACATGACTGTAAGAGTCTGAGCTATACAGATCTTAGAAGGAATATAACCTACGGACAGGGATTATTATTTTACATGAACTCTGTTGGCAATTGTGTTTGGCTTCTTTGACCTATAAGAAAGCAACTTTCCTCCTCCCTTCCTTTGTTTTTTTTCTATTTTATGTTCCATGTACTTGCAATTGGAGTTTAGTGACAGCACAGTAGATGGTGTCACATCATGAAATTCCCAAACTGTCTTGGTGGAGACAAGAAGCCAGAGAATTGAGAAGACCCTAACATTTACCCAGACCTTTCAGGTTATGTGAGAACATCTAAACAAAGGATACAGTCATTGTTTGCATTTGTCTGTTCATTAGACCAGAATCTCATTGAGGACAAGTGTCCCGTTCCTTTTTTTAACCTTTGTATACTTGGTGCTTTGAACAATACATTGCCTGATAGATGCTTGTTGAATTGAATTTCAGTCTTAATCAAATCCTCAGATCTACCTTTCCACCCATCCCATTCCCTTCACTCAAAATGGATAATTCATTCATGTTAAGACACATTTCATTGTTTGTTCTCTGACCTATGTTCTTCTGGCTGTTACCTCAATGACTAAAGTAGGGGTGCAGTAAAAAAATTAAAACATGTGACCAGTGGAAATGTAATTCAAGTCAACATTTATTAAATGTTTGCCTTGTCTGTATTGCACTAGACACGGTGAGAGATAAATGAAGCAATCAGTCCTTGACCTCATCAAAGAGCCTTCTATCAGAACAAGAAATGGATTTTTAGTCAGAGGATTGAGTTCAAATTCTAATTTTACTGTCTTACCCAAACTTAGTAAATCATCACTTACCCTTTCTGGGTCTCATTTTTCTCATATGCAAAATGAAGGGATTGGTCCAAATAATCTCCAAATGATCTTTTTACCTCTCAAGAAGGAAAGCAATGGCAAATCTGAACTGCATACTAAAAAGTACATGCATCACGTTTCTATCAAAGGTCCATTTATTCAAAGCTATGGTTTTGCTGGTAGTAGTGTATGTCTATAGGAGTTTGACTATAAAGAAAGCTGAGTACTGCAAAATTGATACTTTCAAATGGTGGTGCTGGAAAAGATTTTTGAGAGTTTCTTGGACAACAAAGGGTTTGAATCAGTCAATACTTAAAGAAATTAATTTGGACTATTCACTGGAATCAAATGAAGAAGCTGAAGCTGAAACAAATACTTTGGCCATGTAAGGAGAAGGCAGGATTCCTTGGAAAAGAGCTTGCTGCTAGGAAAGACTGAAGACAAAAAGAGAAGGGGACAGCAAAGGATGAGATGGAGAGATGGTGTCATGGAAGCTTGGACATACTTCAGGAGACAGCAGAGAACAGAAGGGCCTGGCATGCTATGATCCAAGGGATTACAAAGAGTCACACATGACTAAACAACTGAACAACAAAATCCATACCTAAATTTGTGACTTCATAATTAGAATATCCCTATTCAGTGCCTTTTTAATATCTGTTAACTTTTCCCTGGAGGACTCCACAATATACTCAGTTGGGAAAACAAAAATAGCAAATCTTTTCTGTTTTTACTTTGAAAAAGAAATTTGGATGGATTAAACCTACCAGGGAGAGGAAATCAAAATGTCTCCATTTCCTGGGCAATAGGAGAAGAAAACCCCAGGTAAGGATGTTTCCTAAGGTGTTAAAGTAAACACCTAATTTTTCAAAATGAAATATAGATGTCCTCACACTTTCCAAGCTTCTAAGAGTTCAGGCTGCTTGGAACCTCCTCTCAGCAAAGTCCCAAAGGGCTGAAATCCAAGGTCTCTGAAGGAGTATATTGCACTAGAGTTAACTTATCAATGAGACTTTCACACTACTATGAGTTGGGAACTAGAGTGCTGTTTTTTAACAAGGCTGGGACCACACCAGCTGTTTAGTCAAAAAGCAATTGTTCCTATTTGTTTGTCATTCATAAGCACCTGCAGTCCCTATCTTATTCCAGGGAACTGTACCTACCTGCCAATCTTTAGCCACCCACACCCCAAAAGGATGCTTAAACCTTCTGGGCTTTAAGATCCAATGGCTCTTGTCAGATGACCAAGCATCAAATTCCAGCTGTATTACGTAAACTCACTCACCTGTATGGCATCCTATTATCTGGTTTATGGATCCCACTGTCCTTTACCTACTCCCTTGCCTATATAGTCAGACCAACCCTATGCCCCTGACTTTCTGTCCAGTATAGTTCTTGAGCCACTGTTCCAAGATCTCCCTTTGCCTTTTATTTTCTGATTTGTTCAGTCACACACGACTCCTGCCTTAGTTTCATCCTATGGATTCATGGTACACACATGCTCCGTTGGGGTTCTTAGCCAGAAGTCTATATATTTTTTCTAATAATAATAATAAAAAATCTCCATAACTGTTTTGATAGGGAAGGGAGAGGAACAAGGGATTAAGCATTTATTAAATTACCTACTAAGAGCCAGGCAGGCACTATGCTAAGCACTTTGCAAATTTCATTTTATTTGATCCTCACAAGAACCCTTATGATCTCCATGTTACAGTTGAAGAAACTGAAGCAGAGAGAGGTTAAGTGACTTGCTCAAGTTCACAAAGCTTATATCTGAGCCCAGATTTGTCTCAGGTCTTCCTGAGTCCAGATTCAGTGCTCTATTTTCTGCACAACTAGCTGCCTATATTAATATAATTGATTTCCTTTGAATTCCTATGTATTTTATTTTTTTCTTTAAATACATCAAAACATCATACTGCCAAAAGGGCCCATGATCCCAAAAGGATTAAGGAATGGACAATCTCTGAGTGACTTCTTACCTTTAACAATCAATGTATAAGAATTTATCAAGCACCTACTATGAGCTTAAGATAAAAAAAATGAAGCAATCTTAACTTTCAAATAGCTAACAAGATATATGCCTGCAAGTGTATATGGAATAAATCCAAGATAAGTCCAAAACAGTTAAATACAAGGTACATAAATTTGGCAGATAGATAGTAGATAGGCAGGTGCTAGATAGCAGGGGAATTCCGAAAGGCACGATGTAGAAGATGGTGTTTTAGTTACTTCATGAATTCTGAGGGGAAGGCCAAGAGCTAAATCTAACTATACTGGGCAGAAAGTCAGGGGCATAGGGTTGGTCTGACTATATAGGCAAGGGAATAAGTAAAGGACAGTGGGATCCATAAACCAGACAATAGGATGTCATACAGGTGAGTGAGTTTACATAAGACAGCTGGAATTTGATGCTTGGTCATCTGACAAGAGCCGTTGGATCTTAAAGCCCAGAAGGTTTTTGAGAGTAGTTGCTAAATTTTCAATGTGAGCATTTACAACTCAGAAATCAGCAATCCCTTACAAATCAGGGCTTAATTTATTGTTTTTCTGTTTATCTAGACTTAAAGAAAGTGTAAACTAGGACTATTAAGCTTAAAAGTGCATGCATACTTTTCCCCCCAGGGGGAGCCCTATTGTTAAACATTTACCAGCACACACCCTTGAGAGAAAGTAAGGAGAGTATATTTCAAATGTGCATGATGGCCAATGTAAATGCAGGAAGATGGGTGGTGAAGTGTGAGGATAGAGAGAAGGATGGATTGCAGAGTACGACAAGGAGAGTAATGACAAAGATCATTATTATTAACATATAAGGGAAGTAATGTTTGATGTTCTACCCAGCATATCTAGCTGGTCTGGCCTCACTGCAATCCTGGCTCCTCAGAGGATATACTGTTCAACAGAAAGGGAACAGAGGCAGGTAGCATCATAGAGGAAGCATTGGACTTGGAGTTAGAAGACCTGAGTTCTAGTCCTAACTTTTCCACCTACAGGCCTGCATTAATGTTGGGCAATTAATTCCTTTTATTTCACAGGACTTCAGTGACCAGACTGCCCGGTCGGAGTCAGGAAGACTCATTTTCCTGAATTCAGATCTGGGCTCAGATACTAGCTGTGTGATCCTAGACAAGTCACAACTCTGTTTACCTCAGCTTCCTCATCCATAACATGAGCTGGAGAAAGAAATGGCAAACCACTCCAGTATATCTGCCAAGAAAATCTCAAACGGGATCACGAAGAGTTGGACCCAACTAAAACATGACTCAACAAAAATAGATTTCATAACTGCACAGTTAGGGAGTTGGGCTAGGCACCTCTAAGGTGTCTTGAACTCTACCATTTTGTGATTATGCTAGCCTAAGCTAACCATTTCATGCCCATAAGACTTTCTTCTTAATGGTCAACCAAAACAAGCAGCAGATCCATGATCCTTACAACTTAAGATTAAAAAAAAAAAAAAAAAAAAGCAAAAACTAGACATCCTTTTGATATAACTCACATATAATTACAGTGAGGATCACTGTAACATTTTTGATCCACATGTTTTGGCTTCATATGATTGCATCTACATATGGAGATGGCGGGATGGTTGCAGCAACTTGTCCTGTTGTGCATAATTGTTTGAAAACTTGAGTTCTGTTCCAAATATATTTGAATGTGTCAAAAAGGAGTTTTAATACATTAAAAAAAAAACCTTAAGCCAGCAGCAACCAAATGACTAACAGACAAGGATCTCTAACAAAAGTACAAAAGTGTAGATCCCACTCTGCGTTAAATTGACCTGCTGCTAAAAAAAAAAGCAGGGAGGTTATGTGATATCTGTCATCTACTCAATAGGTGGGAGCCAAAGAAAAGGGATCCAGGGGAAGTGTGATGTGGAAATTATAGTGCCCCACATTTCCCCTTTGACCTTTTTGGGTGGAGGAGAATACAATAATATAATGGAAGCATTGGAGGGAAGGACTAAACGCTAGTTCTGTTCTCATTGCATTTTTAGTTGAATGATTCATTGAAAGGTCAACCTCTTAACTAGCTCCACATTTACTTCTGATGCTCCAGGTCCCCAAATAGCACAGGCAGCCAAGAGGTAAACACAGCCAGGGCCTTGTCAAAGTGAGAATAATGATGAGGCAATAGTAATCACCAATATTGAGATAGTGCTTTAAGGTATACAACATGCTTCACTTAATTCCATATAAATGAAGTACACAGTTATTTTTCTCCATCATGCAAAGGAAACTATGAAACAAAAGCTAAGTAATCATTGGTCACACAGGTGTCAGAGGCATAATTCAAACCCAGAATACCCTTGATACCCAACTCTACTATTGTGCGTTCCATTACACTAGAGGTTATCAACCATGGTCCATGAACTTGTTTTTTTTTTTTTTAATATTTTGGTAACTGGATTTCAATGCAATTGGTTTTCCTTTTAATCATATTATTTTGTTTTATGCCTTTGAAATCATTATTCTGAAGAGTCCAGAGGCCTCATCAGACTTCTAGGAGGATCTATGACAAGAACAAAAAGAATTCTTACTGTCATGTTGTCATTCCCAGAACAGCTCTGAAAGACTCTAGATCCAAGAAACAGTTAAGCCCAGCCCTTGATAAAGACAGAGAGGAAATAGAGGAAAATAGAGGAAATAATGAAAAATACTTAAGGTTGGCTCAAAAATATCTAGGATTTCTTCAAGCTCTTATTCTAAATTGGTGTATTACTTCTTATAAGCTTTCTTTAGAGTATGCATTATTAATATTTATTCTAATCTTTAAATCTGTCACTAAAAAAACCCCCAAAACCTGAGTTTTCCATTCCTTTGAAGAGATTTGTATCTTAGGCTTTATTTCATTGCTCAGGAATAGGAAAAGAATAGGAAGTCAAAAGGTCCTAAAGTTCTCCACAAGGATCGGAAAGGCATGTGAGGGAGATGTAATCCATTTAATTATCCAGAAAAACGCTGCAGTGATAACTACAATTTACACATATATGTGAATTATATGTATAAATATACCTATATTCTATGTAATAGAAGAAAGAAGAAATACAGACATGGAAAATTTTTAACCACCCTTTTAATTAGCTTCAGTCAGAGTAAGTGAGTGACATCTTTGAGTGCTCTGCGCAATGAGAATTCAAACACAAAACCATGGATCCAATTTCTTCAAGGAGAAAAAGAGCCAAAGCCCTCCTCCCCTCCACAAAGAAAAAAACTGCTGTAGTACTGAAATGCTGCCTCTGCAAGAGGAGAGATCTGATCCCACTCCCCTCATCAACAGACTCCCCAAAGTGCATTTGTTAAGCTCCTGTGTCTCAAGCAATGTGGAGGACACTAGAGAAACCTGACCAGCAAAATCAGTCATAGCTGGATTCTTGCTATAGAACAGCTGGACAGAAGAGAGGCCTCCATTTTGTCTTCCCTCAGAAGAAGGAGAGAGTTCCATAGCTATAGCTTTTGCCAGTTCAGGGGTCTTGGTAGCCCATTCAGTTCAAGATTCAAGGGAAACCAAGGGACTGGAAGGAATGATCAGCATTAATCTCACTCCAGTGCCTTCATGCAAATCCACTCTTCCTGGGCAGATATTGTCCCTCTGGGCCAGGTTCTGCTCAGGGATGCAGAGAGGTGAGATCGCTGGGGAACATACACACAATCACTTAGTCAGTGATGCATAGTGGAAATGAAGGAGATGCTTACATGTTACCAAATATATAATTTTACATTTTGCCTGTATTTTCACAATAATGAAGGCAACTGTGTTTAAAATCAATACATGGGGCTATAAAAGCTATTAGTTCTCCCTCTGATTGCTCATCAAAAACTTGTTATGTTTATTTAATCCAACAAGCTCTCTGTGTGAATTCTAAAACAGGCTCAGTGGTTCTCCCTCATGTGCTGCCCCTTAAATTTTTTAGGATTTCTATCGATTGACTCTGTCAGATCTCAGATGCATGCTCCAAGAAAACAGCGAACCTCCTGGTTAGCTATGTCAGGTCTACACACTGCTGCCTCTGTACCTCTCAGTAGGGAGTTTCCAACTCTAACCATGGGCTTCTTCCTCCCTAAGGGTGATAGCAGAGTTCTTTTCATTTGTCGGTGCCCATGCATCTGCCTTAATATCCCATTAACTATGGACTTATACTTCTTCAGAAGATCCCAGCTCAGTCTCCATGAACAGAGCCTCCCTATCTGCAATGCATCAACAACCCTCACAGTCTTTTCCTTCTTATTTCCCTTTCTGGATTATTTTATCCAGTGCAGAGATTTTTTTTTCATTCTATCCAACAAATATGAGAGCACAGAAGTATTCCTCAAATCCTTATAACTTGGGGAGTTCCCCTGCCAGAGGGACACACATAGGATATTCCCAACGTCACTGAAAAAGATATTTTGATGCCCATTCTTCCTGGGTTGAATGATAAACCATGGTTTTCTGTGGCTACTCCTCACCCCTAAACTCAGTAGCTCCTAAATTGTAGCTGCTACAAAGGAAGTATTGTTTTCATGTATTTTTAGTCCCGCCCTCCTTGTGGGAAAAACAGCAGCCTGCTGTGGAGTACTGTAAATAACAGGATCCCCACCCCTTCAGGAGCTGCCCATCTTGCCAACATTCAGTAAACTGTTCACCTGTCTGCTCCCACTGTTACTGGTTGGCTTTCACTCCCTCAGGGTTAAATTGCTCTATGGTGGAGGTTCTTAATCCAGGGTCCATGAACTTAAAAAAAAATAACTATTTCAGTACAATTGGTTTCCTTTATGATCCACTTTATCTTATTTTATGCATTTAAAAACCTTATTCTAAAGAGTCCATAGGTTTCACTAGACTTTCAGAAAGGTCCAAGATGCAAAAAGTCTTAAGAACACCTGCTTTTATAGTGAGCCCACAGGTCAGCTGCACAGAATTTGTGGTGATCCCTGAATCCCACATTCGGCAACATAAATAGACAATCACATCAGCATTGTTCTACCGTCCAGGTGTGCAGTCAGGGCTGTTTTGGTCCAGGTGAGCATGAGGTTTTAATGAGGGAGCAGATGCACATGCATTGTTCAGTAATTATTAAGACTGGTGAACACTTGGCCCTTGAAGTATCTACATTTTAAGTTAAGGAGGTTCCCTGTTACTTGCTCTCAATTATTAATTCAGCTGGCTCGTTTATATATCTTGACAGCAGTTCATGGGAGAAAAAAATGAAAAGATAGACCTGGAGGTTTGTGATGACCTTAAGCTTAACCTCAGCCAACAGAGTGACCTAGCTGCTAAGAATACAACACATACACACATGCACACACACATTTTAAAAAATAGCATCAAAAGGATGTAATCTTAGGCTGTGTTAATAAAGTAATGTCCATATCAAGGAAAATAATAAGCCCATGATACCTTACACTGGTTACACTGCATTTGCAATATTGGATCCACCTCTGGGTGCCATATTTTAAAGGGGTCATTCAGAAACTACAGAAGTTCCAGAAATGAGAAACTAAGATGAGTGATCTGGAAATAATGTCACAGGGTCATATGAGAAAGAGCTGAAGAAGCTGGGAATATTTTGCTTGAGAAAAAGAAGACAGTGAAGATATGATAATTGTTTTCCAATAGCTTAAGGGTAGTCATATGGAAAGGACGCTAAATTTATTATGTGTTATTCAAAAAGCAGACTAAAACAAATGAGTATAGCTTGGAGAAGTGAGGGGAGTAAATTTCAGATGATATATAAAGAAGAACTTTCTAAAAGAGCTGTCCATAAGTAGCAGGTAGCCAGACATTTTGTGAGAGGAATTCCTGTTTTGAGAGGGAGACTGGATTAGATGACCTTTCAGGCCCTTTTATTTCTAGGATTCTATGGCTACCGTAATCTCTGATGGCCAAACTTTTCCTGCTCCCCATTTGGCCTGGTTAGCACTAAGAACCAGCATTGCCTCCCAAGCCTCTGACATAGCCAACAGTTGTCAAGCAATTTTGATCTTGGTCCAAAGGTCTCATCTCCAATTGGAAATCCAGCAGTAAGGACTGCGAAGGGATTAAGTCATCACACCTGCTCTGTCCCCTTGTCAGGAGATGTAACCTGGGATTACCCAGGCAGTTGTAGCTGCATATGTCAGGGATTCAGAGAGGTAGCTTTTCATCAGAAAAAAAAGCAAAACAAAACAAAACCTTATTTGCACATATTTGTTACAAGGAGGGGAAAGATTCTCTTGGTAAGTAAGAGAGCAAGTAAATAAGTGAGTGAATCATCTGCAAGTATAGGTATTCAGACACACAGACAGACAGACAGACAGACAGACAGGTAGGTAGATAGATTAGATAGATAGATAGATAGATAGATAGATAGATAGATAGATAGATAGATAGATAGATAGACAGACAGACAGACAGACAGACAGACAGACAGACAGACAGACAGACAGACAGACAGATAGATAGATAGATAGATAGATAGATAGATAGATAGATAGATAGATAGATAGATAGATAAAGCAAGAGTCATGTTTCAGTACTTGGAATCAAGCACAAAATATTGGAAACACTCATAGCTGAAGCTGGTATAATACTTTCCAACCATTCTTTATAAAATGGCTAAATAGGCAGCTGTCCTCAATTCTTACAATGTCACTCTGTATAATATATATTACTGGGAAATTGACATCCAGACAATATATTGTTGAAATCCTGTTTCCCCATTAAATGACTTGCATTTTAAAAAGATTGAAAGATGGTGAGCCATTGCGTACTGTCTAGAGTGCTAAACTTGGAGTCAGGAAGAATTGGCCCTGTATTTAACAGGCATTGGCAGTGTAACCATAAGCAAACTGCCCTCACTTTTCAGCCTCTGCTTTGTCATCTGTAAAATGGGTATAATAACACCTCTTATAGCTATTTCACAGGGTTGTTCTAAGACTCAAATGAGGTAATCCACATAAATTGCTTAGCATATTTTATAGCTCTATATAATTATCAGTCATTACTATTATTTTAAAGGTGTTAAAAGTTTCAAGGGACAGAAGATAACAAATCCCAGCTATGTTATGTTTTATAGTTGTAAAATGCTTTATACACATTCTCATTTGAAACTCAGTTCTTTAAGGTAGTAGTATGATCACCATTTTGCACATGAGGAAACTAAGGTTCGGATGACTTGCCAAGATGACACTTGGTAATAAGTGGAGCCAGAACATGAACTAATGCCTTTTGATTCTAAGCCACATTACACCATACTTATTGGTAACTTTCAACTTTTGTAAATAATAAATGCTGTTGTTTAGTTTTTTTTCCATCATGTTCAATTCTTTATGACCGCATTTGGGGTTTTCTTGGCAAAGATCCTAGAATAGTTTACCATTTCCTTCTCCACCTCATTTGACAGATGAGAAAACTGAGGCAAGCAGAGTTACATGATTTGCTCAGAGTCACACAGATAACAAATGTAAGTCTGAAGCTTGATTTGAACTCAGGTCTTCCTTAGTCCAGGACTGGTGCTCTATCTAGTGTGCTACCTATCAGCTTCAAATATTAAATGCTAATAAATGTTTAAATTGAATTCATTTTTGTCAAACAAATTTTCAAATCCTTATAGCAATTCATGACTTGAGCAAAGTCCTCCTCTTGAATGGAGTATCTTCATTTTCACTCAGAGATGCCTGAGGTTCAGTCTTTGAATGGATTAGAGACCTCACAAACTAAAATCAAACCACAGAACATAGAAATAGCAGAACTATTTTATATCCAATATGGCACAAATTGAAACAAATGGAGTAGTCAAAAAAGTAATATTTGCTTCAGGCAACAATGACATGGATGACAGAAAATATGGACTGAATGGCAATATGCACAGCTACTCATAAAAAAAATGAAATATAGAGTGATATTATTTGTATAGACAGTACTGATAGCACCTTAATACTAGGTACTCTCTGAAAAATCCCTTCTACCTTCAGAGACATTAACAAGATTGTTTTTTTTTAATGAACAGATTTTGAATTTTGAGAATGTTCATCTGATAATTCAAAAATTTAACAAGCATTTATTAAGCACCTACCATATGCCAGGTGCAAATAGGTGGCTCAGTGGACAGAGCACCAGGGTTGGAGTCAGGAAGATTCATCTTCCTGAGTTCAAATCCAGACTCAGACCCTTACTAGCTATGACCCTGAGCAAGCCACTTAACCCTTTCTGCCTCAGTTTCCTCATCTGTCAAATGAGCTGGAGAAAGAAATGGCAAATCACTCCAGTATCTTTGCCAAGAAAACCCCAAATGGGGTTGTGAAGAATTGGATACAACTGAAATGAATGAACAACAATAAATGTGCCAGTTAATATCCTAAGTGCTAGAAATATGGAGAAAGGCAAAAACAGTCCCTTTCTTCAGGGACCTCATAAACTAATGATCTACATGAAGACATACCTAATTTTGAATGCCCGAGTATAGAAGGTATAGGTCTTTCATACTAAAATTTAGATTAGTACCTTTAAGTTCACCTAAATTTGAAGAACAAGTCATTATTTTATTTACTTATTTTTTCTTTACTAGTAACTGATTGTAGGCAGTAAAGAAAAATGAAGGATTTCTCTGATACAATGTGGTGTAGTCACATTGTCCTATTAGTAGTCACTAATGTCCTATTAGTTGGTACCATATGCTGAAACAGTCAGCATTGAAACAATGCTCCCTTTACTCTCATAATATAACTAAATAACTTAATAATTACCTTAATAAGGTAGTTATCTGACTTGAATCCTTTATGACTCCATGCCTGAAATGTTCTACATTCTTATCTTCACCTCTTGGAGCTCATGTCGAGGCTCCAATATGAGGACTTAGATATTCCCTTTCTTCTTTGTACTTATTTTGTAAATCTTTTTCATTTACTTATTTCTGCATGTTTCCAGTAGAATATGAGCTTCTTGAGGGCAGGGACTGATGTGATTTTTTTTTTTTGCTTTTGTATTCCCAGAACCTGGCACAGTGACTGTCATTTAATAAATGCCCGTGGCAATACAATACAATAAACATTTATGAACACTTATACTATATGCCAGGCACTGTTCTAAGTGCCAGAGATAAAGGAACGGACTTTTTTTGCCCTCAGGGACCTTACAATCTAATGGGAGAAGACATCACAAAAAAGGAAGGAAAAAGAGGGGAGGAGAGAAGATACCCAGTGTGGGAGAGATAATAATGGTAGAGTGTGCAATGAATAATTGATGAAAATAAAGTGTTGGCTGCACTTCTGGGCCCTCTTTACACAGAGGCTTTGGGAGGTGTTTTTTGTTCCTCACTCTAGCTCTCCAGTCAGAGAGCATAGGCTACTGAGAGTTCTGATGAATTGTGAGTACCATAACTGAATCAATTTCTGGGTTGCTGAGTTTCCAAGTGATGAGTTTTTCCTGGGGATGGAATAATGATAGTGGAATGGAGTTCAAAGAGTGCAGTTGATGAGAAATGAAGAGTTCCCTGGGCTTTTGAGCCCCCTTTATATGGAGATTTGAGGAAGATTTTTTTGCTCTGCCCCCCAGCCCTCTAATCAGAGGGGCAGAGATCACTTCTGAGTAGAATCCCACCAGGTTTTAAGAGTATAAAGCCTGAGATTAGGAGAAAGATAAGGAAAGGCCTAAAAGTATGCTAATGTATGTGTCATTTTTTTAATCAAAATTACTCTCTGTGTAGATGCATGTACATGTAAGCATGATACCACAAATGTAAGGCTCACATAGGCTTAAATACTTTCCATTTACACAGTTATTGTAATTATGTGAACTAGATTTTGATATAATCTGGATGATTTCAATATCTAGTATGTTATAATCTGAATAATTTCAGTATCTAAATGCAAGCCCTTCCCTTGAAGCTCTATAAATGACTGTTTTTTTTTTAATTATGTAAGGAGATTATTCATTTGACAATTCTTTTCGTTTTTATTAAAATTTTGAATGCTCTCAAAATACTGTTTCCCCACCTTCAAAAATATCTCCATTGATTATTTTTTTGCTCTAGAATTCAAGCATGAGTGCCAATAAAAGTTACCTGAAGAGTGCCTGACTTTGGCTCAATCCCCAGGATTTGCTTTTCACAGTTCATAGCCATTCAGAAGAATAGTCCAACACAAAGCCATCGACTAAGAAGTACCAACTGTGACCATCACAGGGAGTCTTAAATGTTTCTGATAAATAGTCAGCAGCACACAAAGCATCTTACTTTTGGCGAGTCCAAAAAAATTACGCAACCATATGGTTATTGAACAAAATCACAAACCTCCTGCAATCTTCCTTCCTAGTCTTCTGATAATTGTTTGTTGGAAGCTTTAACCTGAATTTATTAAAGGATTATTGTCTAAAAGCAACATATAGTTTTTGAGCCTTAACTGAAAAATAACTCATGCTTTCCACCAGAAGGATCCCCAAAACCCTCAGCAGACTGCACCAAGAATGACTATCGTTCACCCAACAGAAAGAAGCAATGGGGAGTTCCATAACTTCTCTTCACTTCCTTTATTAACAGCCAAGCCCAATGTGATTCAGGAGCATAAACAAAAAGATTAATTGTTTAGATTAATTGTTTAATGCATTAATTAATATCAGTTGTGCTTTATAGTGGGGAAGTAAAGATCAGTAATGAACATGAGTGATCAGGATTTCCGTGTATATCCCACCAGAGACAGATGAATTATTTTCCCTGCTGATACCATCCCGAGCTCTCTGCTTTATTCTTTACCTGAAGTGAGATCCTGTACTTTCAGTGCCATGGGCATATACAAATCCCAAGTACAGAAAAGGCCACTGAAGTTAATCACAACAGAAGAGGCTTCAGGTCACAAGTTGGTCTCTTGTATGATACTTTTTTTAGGTACAGATTTATTTTTTTTTAAGAGAAAATGTCTCCAGGCATAATGAAGAAAGATGTGCAGGGTTGTTCTTTTAAAAAATAGTCCTCTTGAGCATTCTTAGCCAAACAAGGGCCAATGGAGATCACAAAAGATAAAATAGACAATTTTGATGACAGGAAATTGAAAAACTTTTGCATGAGAAAAATCAATACAGTTAGGATAAGAAGAGAAAGTTAATTAGGGAAAACTTCTTTGCATTACATATTTCTGATAAAAGCCTGATATAAAAAGATACATAGGGAAATAACATAAACATATTACCAAGAGCCAGTTCTTAAAAGAGAGATGCTTAAAAGATCTAAACAAATAATTCTCAAAAGCAATTCTAAATATTAGAAATATGAAGACCTATTTCAGATCACGAAGAAAAATGTAAGTTAAAGTAATTTAGGCTCTACCTTATATCTAGGAAATTAGCAAAGATGACAGAAGAAGAAAAAAGTTAATTTTGGAAAAGCTACAGGAAGATAAGAATATTAATAAATTGTTGGTGGACTTATAAATGGATTCAGGGATGGGGAACCTGTGACCTCAAGACCACAGGTGACTTTCTAGGTCCTTTGCTGCAGCGTTTTGACTGAGTCCAAGTTTTATAGAGCAAATCCTTTTATTAAGGCGATCTGGTCTGTGAAGTTTGGATTCAGTCAAAGGGCCACACTTGAGGACCTAGAGGACCGCATGTGGCCTTGAGGCTACAGGTTCCCCACCCCTGATAGACATTCTGGAAAACTCTGTGCCCTCAAAATGACTAAAACACTCAAATTCTTTTTTTTAAATTATTTTTTAATGTTTAACAATCACTGCCAAACGATTGAGATTTTATCCCCCCCACACCTACCCCCCACTACCCCCCTCCCTCCCCACGACTGCATACAATTCTGTATATACTTTCCTATTGAGTATATTTTCACTATAGTCATGCTATGTAGTCAGACTAAAATAAATGAAAGAAATCATATAACAAATCAAAACATGATACACAAACACATACACATACACAAACATGATCTGCTACATTCTGCGAATGACTTCCATATTTCTTTCTCTGAGTGTGGAAGGCATTTTGCCTTGAGAACCACCTTTAGGATTTTTTTTTTTTAAGAAGTTCTTGCATAAAACACTCATATTCTGTGATCTATACATCTCGTTACTAGATACATACCTCAAAGAGACAAAAGATAGAAGGAAAGTCCTGAATATATCTAATTATTTATAATTACATATATAATCTAATATCTAATTATTTATAATTAGATATATAATATACATATATTATATACATAAATATAATATAAACTTTTGTGGTAGTAAATAAATAGAAACAAAACAATATGGAAGGATTAAGAAAAGTGTGCTACATGAGTATAATGGAATATTATTATATCATAAGAAATAGCAAATGTGGGAAGGTATATGAACTGATGCAGAGTTTAATTAAACAGAACCAGGGAAACAATAACCACAATGACTATATGAATACAACAATATGAACGGACCAATAAGTAGAAAATGAAATGAAATGAAGTACTTTGTAATTAGGATGAATAAGCTGTGCCATGGAAAAAAGAAAATTTACCTCCCACCTTTGGCTGGAGAGATGGGATCATATGGGTGTGGAATGTCTAGTATACTCTCAGGCAGGGTCGACAGACTGTTGTTGAAAGGTTTGCTTTGGAGGAGACAAGGAAAAGTATATTCAGAAATGACGGTATTTTACTAACAGAAGGTACAAATAAAACCAAAGAACAAACAAAAACCAGGCGTTCTTTCATGCATCAAAGTTTTCATTTTTTGTTTTTTGTTTACAAATGAGGATGCATTTACTGCTATGAATTCAGTTACCCTCATATTGGTTTCTACTACATATTTGGAGAAATGAGAATGTTCTTATTACTTTTTCTTGTTGTCTTTACCATTGTCTAAAGCTTAGGCAGGCATCGCTGTGTCTAGTGAGGTTACTGTGGGGGGTACAGGGGCCATGTCATTTATGGAGACTACACCGTATTTTAGTTTACAATGGTCAGCTATTTAGTCCCCTCTGAAAGTAGCATATAGCAAAGATTTTGCCTGTTTTTTTTTTTTTTTAAACAGGATCTTAGAATAGTTCAGGTTGTTAAAAAAATAGTATGGGATCAAGAGCTTTCAAGTGTTCAGAGGCACTTAATTAGCAACATCTTGGGTTATTCTACCAAGGTTTCAAGGCACCATGCCCCCAAGAAAGGTAGAAGCTGGATCTGGGCATTTTCTCCTTTTATACTGGGAAGGTTTGAAGAATAATTTTACAATTAGATAACATTAAGAATGATGAAAGCTGGAGAGCGGAAAGCAGCAAGAATTAATTACTACTTGAGGGTCTGCTCAGGCCCTGTTGGAAGCATTCCTGCTGATTGTATGATGTCAGTTTAACCCCTTGGTGGCCAATTCCGAGGGAGCTTAGAGCAGCCCCAAGTGGAGAGTCTCACAACATAGAGCCTTGCTTCCTACATTTGGATGTCCTGCTTCTCCTTGTCTCTTCTAGTATCCCTATAACTCTGATCCCTTTTCTCCCCTCCCTTCCAAAATCTGTATCTCTTACTCCTTATCTATTTACTGAGGAATAATTTTTTTTAAGTAGTAAAATTAGTTTCATTGAGTAACACTATTGTGTTTCAACTTTTGGACATTCAGTTGAACTAGGATAAGGATTAATCTGGGATTTCACTGATATAAGGAATTCTAAGGCAAGGAAAACTCCCTATACCAAATGCAGGTTGGCATTTCTTTTTTTAGCAATTGTAATCTAAGAGAGTATCCTGGGCACTAAGAGGTTAAATGTCTTGCCCACGGTCACATAGCAGGTGTGTGTCAGAATCTGGACTTGAACTCAGGTCTTCCTGGTTTCAAGGCCAGCTACCTACCTACAATGCCTTGCAGCCTCTCAATCATTTAACTGTTATTTACTAACATACCACTTCATGACAGGCAACATGATGAATACTATGGGGGAATTAAAAGGGGTGTAAGATGTGCTTACTTCCTCATTGAACACATGGTCTACTATAAGAGATAAGCAGAACTAAATGGATATTTTCCCTAGTTTTCTGCTTTCCTTGTGTTCTCAGCTATATTTGTTTTATTTGTACAAATATTTTTAAATTTAATGTTATTTGAATTATCCATTTTACACCTCATACTGTTCTCTCTTA
Organism: Notamacropus eugenii; assembly: GCF_028372415.1. Lineage (NCBI taxonomy): Eukaryota > Metazoa > Chordata > Mammalia > Diprotodontia > Macropodidae > Notamacropus > Notamacropus eugenii. The sequence goes on from NC_092873.1 coordinate 249,147,330, forward strand.
TTTATTCACAAAGAACTTGGCCTAAAATAAAAGGGCCAGCGTCTCCTATTGCATCCTGGGCCATCACCAGTTGTCCTGATGAATATCTCTGGCTCTGGAGAAGAAAGTGAGGTTGGTGACCTTGCACAGCCCTCCCTCACTGAAATCTACGTTAATTGCAAGTCATGTCATCATCTTGATGCCATGGTTTTCTTCGAGAACAAAGGACAAGATCAACAATTCACAAATTGTTTGCCCATTCATAAGACTGATAGATAATATATTTCATATTCTTCAAATTTTCTTTTAATCTCTCTTTATATCTAGGTCATATATCCATTTTTATCGTTTCTTGGTAAATGGTGTAACATATAGGTCTGTACCTCATTCCTTCCAGACTGCTTTCCAGTTTTCCCAACCATTTTTTACCAAATAATAAATTCTTATCCCCAAAACTTAAGTCTTTATACTTGTCAAATACAAGGTTAGTATATTTATTTGCTGCTATAAATTGTATGTCTAGTCTGTTCCATTGATCTACCTTTCTATTTCTTAGCAAATACTATGTTGTTATTCTACATGTAGATGACAATTTTATCAATATGAGTCTATGCTCAGGAAAGAAATTAAAACTCTCTCATGCCTTGTTGTTGTTGCTGAGTCATTTTCAGCCATGTCCTATTCTTCATGACCCCACTTGGATTTTCTTGGAAAAGATGTTAGAGCAGTTAGCCATTTTCTTCCCCAGTTCATTTTACAGACAAGGAAACTGAAGTAAATGGAGGTTAAGTGACTTCTCAGGGTCACAAAGATAGTAAGTGTCTGAGGCTGGTAGAACTCAGGTTCTTCAATGCTCCATCCACAGTGCCACCTAGCTGCCCCCCTTCATGCCTTAAGAGATGATAATTTCTTAGTGAACTGCATGAGTTGTGGTGGCCAAAAAAGACTCATCTATTCATGACCAACTATTTGGTAATAAGCTGGCAGGCTAATTCTCTGGTAACAAACATACAAGTGTTGTAGTATTTGCTTGCAAAAGAGTTTAGCTAAGGCATGATTCAACTAAATGGCTTGTCTAACTTCACCAATAAGCTAGGTAAAGAGCTTATTGTTCTACTTGAATCTCTCCTTTACTAGTCTAGAATCCAATACGCAATGGTGCCTTCTTGTTTAAAAGCTGGACCTATGATTTCATCCGTGTAGAGAACTAACTCCAGGTGGAGAAACTCCTTCTATCAGTGCAGATCATCATCAACTCAGTCACTTAGAGCCTTAGAGAGTTATTTGAAACACTGAATTAAATTGATTTGAATTGCCTAGGATCATCTGGCCAGGATGTGTCCGAGGTAGGTCTTGAATCTAGGTCTTTTTGACTCTTAAGTCCAAGTCTTTATCCATACCCCTCACATTCTACTTAATATTACACATCATTACCATTAAAAGTATCATTTACATTTTAGAATACATTCCTCTATAAAAGTCAGTGTTCAATATTTAAAATCTTTCTTTTCCCAAATAATAGATAGCTGCCTCACCAACCAAGTTTCGGTGTTTTTTAATGTACTTCTAATTTGTTATCAATCACAAGCAACTGGTCAGGCAAACTGCAGAAATCATGAAAGCATCATAAATCTTTGAAACCCTTGATAAAACTTTTAAGCCAGCTCCCACATCTGCAGTGAGTTGGAGAATTCAAGGAAGGATGTGCTGTTGCTGTAGCAACATCAACACCACCCCTTAGCAGCTGCAAGAGCAAGGTGTGGACATAATCTGCTTCAGTGATTTTTACCATCTTCTGATGTAAGGAGAGATTTGGGAATATGATCCCAAGTCATTCTCACTTGTTCTTGGGGAAGCCATCTCAGAGGATTTCCCACCACTAAGTCAGATTTTCCCCTTTTCTTACTCAAGAAATGACATGATTTCCTTACTTTACCCCTGAAGATTTAGGTCTTGACCTCATTTGCATGGATGGAGGAAAACACTTCCAGTGGGTGAAGCATGCCTACAGCGTGTGTGGCTCAATCAGCTCTGAAAAGGAATTGTTAACCGGAGACCATCTACCCAATCAAGGGATTATATGTATTTGTGGTACTCATGATATGAGATCGAAATGATTCTTTGAAATATTTGGAAGCAGGCCCTAGAAGGCTAATTATTTTATTCCTCCATTAACATACTATTTCTTGCTACCTGTTAAAAATGTTCTTTTCTTTGAACAGAACAGTTTCTTTCCTTAAGCAATACCAATTTCTGTAGAGACTCCAACTAATATTTTGACATTTTTCACTCAATCATCCTCAAAGAAGTACAGGAGGCTCTTGTCTACAGTGGGCCCTTCTAGGCTTTGAGCAGAGGTCTCCTTTAATGTTTTTTGCATTCAGAAATATATCTCCATCTTCATTTATGGTCCCTTCCTCTATCAACCTTCATATAACTTTTGGTTTAAGACTTTTGGGACACATAGGACACATATAACTACATCTACATAGGCATGTGTATATACATGCCTATGTAGATACGTATATATATATATTTATACACATGTGTGTGATATGTTTGAATTTGTATAAATGTGTGAACACATATGGAGTCAAAAGTGATTCAGTCAATCAACATACATTTAATAAGTGCCTTGGTGCTTTGCGTGGTGCTGGAGATACAATTACAACCGTCAGGCCTTCATGAAGCTTCCGTTCTACAAGGAAGGTACAACATATTCACAAAAAAATACGTACAGGTTATATACAAAATAAATATAACAAGGTGTAATTGATCACACAGAAAATTTAACAACAGTCTTTTCAGCTAGCTAGAGCTGACTCCTACACACCCCTAAGCACAGGACAATGGAGAGGAAAATCTCACCTTGGACAAACCCATGCTAAGAGAAGGAACAATCTGATCCTTACCCCTGTAAGTACTGGGGTGTGGAGAAGGTAGTTTCTAGAACATAGACACCACAGCAATGGGAGTTTATTGGGTATATTTTGTAGAATTTTAGCATGTGATCAAACACAGGATGGCAGAAAACCATGAGACATGGAGAAAGTGGTCAACTCATAGAAGAAACATTTGTCTGTCCAGGTGGTAGTGCCTTTTGTTAGTTGTCTCAACTGTTGAATCTGAGCGCATGCTTCCTGAATTTTTATCTAACTTTCTTCATGATAGGCATCACATAGAACTCATGCCACCATGTCAAACTTCCTTTCAAGACCAAGGCAATTAAATATGTGTCCAGTCTTACTCTGACTTGCCTGATTTGTAAAATGCAAGGGATTGTGATGCGCATTGTCAGAAGTACCCAAACCAATAGATTCATGCATCCATCACAGCAGCAAAGTGCCTCAGTATGGAAGTAAGGTTATCATTTAACCAAGAGATGATCAATCACTTTATCATACTTGCTTTCAAACCAGAGAAAGGCACTTTGGTCCAGGGCTGGAAAACCTATTTTATTTGCCAACTGTCTACCTAGCAAGCAAGTTCAACATCAGCAGACTGTTACTTTCAAAAGACCTAGGGATTTTGGCTTCTGGGAACATTTGTTGTTTTACTATCTGCTTCTTTCACTTTGTGTTCATGGTTTTTCAGAAACAGAAGTGGAGACAGGGAAATGGAAACAGCCAGAGAGAAAGAGACAGAGAAAACTAAGACACATAAGAAGTGTGATATAAATGTGGCTAATATTTTTAAATACAAGAAATATAGACAGATATAGTCAGAGAAAGAGTCATACAGCAAGACGGAGAAAAATAGAAAAAGACAGAAAGATAGAGACAGAAAAACAGAGACAGAGATAGCAAGACAAGGAGAGAGAGAGACAGAAAGAGAGAAACAGAAACAGACAGACAGAGACAAAAAGACAATGAGAGAGACAGAAACAGAGAGAGAGACAGAGACAGAAACAGAGAGAAACCTTGATGAAGGCAAGTGTGAGTACTTCCTCCATGATATTAATGGCAAGCAGGCAGAGTCTGCCTCAACCCAATAAAACATCCCCATGTAAGAAATTCCAGATTTAAAATGCCTTTTTAGGCTTTTATAGTCAGACCATAAAACAAACCAGATTTATGACATAAATAAAAACAACTCCTCACAGTGGTTGGTCACAAAAGCCCTCTTTCTACCCTGCTTACCACACTCTTTGGGGCCAAGCTCTTTGTCTCAAAGCAAAGTGTGTCAAACCACCGCCAACTGGGAACCATAGCAATAGCTTGTTTCTTCCCCTTTATATCAGGGTCATCTTAATTGGTCCCAGGCTGATTTTGAGAGAAAAAAGGCTGGGATTCCCAATATACTTTCCCACCTGGAGAACTTACCTCCATAATATGTAGTTGAGAAAATACTTTGGAGGAGGGGAAAAGGTCTTTTCTTTACTCCAGGGAAGAGTTTTCATTTAAAATGCTCACCTGCTGCAAAAGGTACATTTTGTAGTGAGAGGTTCTCCTGCAAATCAAAGAACAGAAGCTGCTAAAGGCTGCCCCTCCACTTCCCTTGTGCACATTTTTGGTTGGCTAATTGAATTTCCCTTTCATATTCCCCATCCTAATTTTAGGTTAGCAGACAGCAGTGCCGCTGCCAACGCTGCACAGTGTATGAATGGACTGCCAGGCTCACTGCAGTCAACTCTGTCTTGAACTCTCTGTGTGCTAGTTCAGAGAGCACCGTTCCACCATCATCCCACCATGGCACTTCCAAATGGCTGCTTATAATTGGGTTCAGAGGAGTTCAAAGCCGTGCTCCAGCATCCTTGTATCAAAGCCCACTGAGCAACAAGAGGAAGCATGCGAAGCAATGTATGCTCCGTGTGAGGAAAGTTATTAGTGGAACACATTCTAATAAGTCACATTAGATTCCTAGGTACACAACTGGTTTTGGGTTAAGCTTTCAAGAGTTCAGGTGTGGTCCCCTGGAGATGGATCCTATAATCACTGCAAAAATATCTCATTTGTACTAATGCACTTTGCCTATTTCATAGCTGATACTTAGGAGACTCATTTACATTTTTTTTTAAATGTCAAGGCTTTCTCCAGAGATTGTTCATTCATTATATTTATTTTCTTGGACATGATTTAACAAACCTTCCCCGAAGAGTTTGCAGCTATTAACTTTGCTGAACAGTAGCTCAAGTGAGAGTTAAAGGCAAATGGTCTAAAAGGAAGTAATGGGCCGAAGCACCTCAAGGGTATTCATCCGCCCCCAAAACTCATTTCAATAACTCTTCCTCTGCAGGACCTGGAAAAAAAGAAGATAGAAGAGAAAAACTGCCTATTGTTCATGTCAGATTTCAGCAACTGCTAACTCCCAGACTCCTGCCATCTTTGGATTTATGCATGTCATAACTTTATGTCTACTAAGGGCAGTGGACTATTTTTGTCTTCATATTCAGAGCAGTGCTAAGTACATAGCATGAGTTGTTTAATAAATGCTTGTTGTTGAGATGATTTCTTAGAGAGAAACTCAATGAAGTGGTCAAATTATGGCCAATTAATACATGATAGCCCTTAGTCTGGGCCCACAACCCACTCTCAACCACCAGTATCATATTGATTCTGACTTAGGATCAGCCTAAAGTAGAACCCCCAACTTCTAGAACATTCCAGACTAAAGTGTGTCTCCCCAAACCCCACTAATTTCCCAAATCTAGAATCATAGGATCCTAGAATTGAATGAGAATTCAGATGTTATATAATCCATATTTTATATCACTAATTACATATATATATATTATATGTGTGTGTTTGTGTGTGTGTGTGTGTGTGTGTGTGTGTGTGTGTGTGTGCGCGTGTGTGTGTGTATTCATCATCTGCTCGAGCTCCTCACTTTTAAGGAGCCTGCAACAGAAGTGTGGTATCTTTGTTGAAAGAGACTTCAGAGGCTAGCTCATCTGATCAGGAATTCCTTCTCCTTAATTTCAATTCAATAAACATCTATCAAATATCCACCATTTGCAAGGAATTATACTAGGTACTTCTGACTGGGACAGAAATCAAAATTCTTGTCTTCAAGTATCTTGTATTCTACTTAGAGGAAAAGTCACCATCCAGTTTTCCTCTCAAAATGTCAATTAAGGGAGAACTCAGTACTTCCTGAGGCAGCACTTTTGGACCATTCAGAATGTTTGGCATTTTTTCCTTGTTTTAAGTCAAAACCTGGCTATGAAACATCTGCCCAGTGTTTCTCGTTCTATTCTCTGGGGCCAAGAAAAATATGTCTGATACTTGGCAAATGTGGCAGCATTTCAAATACTTGAAAACACCAATTAAATCCCTCTTAAGTCTTCTCTTTTCTAAACTAGACATTCCCATTTCTTTCAATTGATCCTCTAAGGACATGGCTTCATATACCTTTCACCACTCCAGTTTCCCCTCTCTGGAAGAAGATCCTGCTTATCAATGTTTCTCCTTAAATTTGGTACTCAGAACTGAACACAATACTCCAAATGTGATCTGACGGTGCCAGAGAAGAAAGGAAACATTACCTTTGTCATCCCGCATATTTTGCTTCTGTTTATACAACCTAGGCTTACACTGGCTTTGGGGGGTAGGCGTGGGGAGGTTACCACTAAAACTGAGATCTAGGGGAGTGTAATGTTAATTAGAGTTAAAGATCTTCCATGACCATTAATAGGCCTAACCTAGAGCCCATTAAGGGGAACTTGATTATGGGAGGCTTGTTTTGTAGGAACACCCAGACCTTTTGTTAATTAATGAGGCACTGGAGGGTCATGTCCCCTAGCTCTGAAAAGCATCTATATACTCTGAGGTAAGGTTTTACTTTGGGGCATACTCTTTGGAAGAAGGTTAGCATGCCAGATGAGACTCTGGGTAGCTGTTAAGGAGCCCCCCACCCTTGAAAACACAGGTGTTGCTGCTTCTCTCTCCGGTAACTATGTATGTATGTAATGGTCAGACAGTCGAATCTGTCTGTTGATCTGTGATATGTATATTGCTTATGGTCAGACAGTTAGAAGCCCTGTCTGTTGGTCTTTATTTCTCTGCTTGTATTTTCTCTGTTCCAATATAGTTAGATTGTTGACCCATCAAAATTTGCTTTCCTTTTAGAAAAGCAGATCTAAGAATCTGTGCAGTAGGTCCTCCTGTATATGCTGGGGTGCTTGCTGCTACAAGGAGTATCCAAGACACTTGTAGACACTCAAGCAAGAAATAACTAAGTTGGCTATGGTTTGTGGAAGAAAAAGGAGGACAATAGTTGGAAAGAAGAGTAGGGCTTTTAATACAAGGATGAGGGGAGTAATTATTCTTGAGTTAGGTTAAGAAATGAGCAAAAAAAATACCCTCTGTGGATTATGGTTGGTTATCATTATTCAAAACCTAGTATTCACGTTCCACCAATATATAATAAGTGAAGTGAAGGGTGTGTCTTACTTGTTAGATAGTTTTTGTTGAAGGTAACCAAATAACAGGCTTAAACATTCTATGGATTTTTGAACCTTGCCTAACTTTTGGTTGCCTAGCACAGTTCTGTCCCTTGACTTAGCAAGTCCTAGGTTTGGGGAAAAGGTCCAGGCAAAGAAAAGAGGGAAGTATAGATTTAGCTTCCTTATAATTTTTTGTATTTTTAGTAGGTTCGATCTCTTCCTCTTCATCTTACCCTAGTTTATGCTGTGATTCTTTTTGTTCAAAAACTAGCCAAAAATACCAAATTAAAAAGATCTCTGTTCCTCTCCTTTTCTGAAGGCTAACAAGTTCCCCCAGCTTTGGGAGTGAGTGAAACCCCAAGATAAAGTCACTTCTTAGGCATTTCCAGATGTTGCCACCTCTCACTCAGGGACATTGGCTATAACAGGTGAGCTTCTATCTTATCTTGGCTGAAACCAAGATCCGTACATTTCTGGGTCATTTCTAATTTCCTCTACCCTTTAGCTCCCTTTGATGTTTCATCTTCTCCCATTGGAATATAAGATTCTTTAGGGCAGGGAATGCCTTTTCCTGCTTGTATTTTACCCCTAGCATGTAGTGGTAATGCTTGGTACATAACAAGCACTTAATAAATACTTTTTTCATTTATTCATTTGCTTCATGGAAATTACTACAGAATTCATAAACATCAGATAGAATGCTCAACAACACTTGGTCTATAAGATGAAAGAGTCCATCTAGTAAGACTAAGATGAAAGGTATGGTGGTTTAGCTTTTTTAAATCCTCTGTGCTTTATTACTTCTACTACCTTGTGCCAGGGTAAACTTTGGGTAAATATATTCCCAAATCAAGTACAATTAAATTAGAATCAGAAGTCTCCTTTAAGTTACAGGTATATCTACAGTAGATACTCCTCTCTCTGATGTTCTGGACCAAATAGATTTACACAAGACACCAACTCACCCCAAAGTAGATGCATTTCCCTATGAATCACAGTGAATCTAGAACTAAAGTCACTAAAGTTGGGTTTGTTTGGGGGTTTTAGTGGAGAGACAAAGGCTGTTTTCTTTGGGATTAGAAAAAAATAATGGTGCCTTGATTGCATTAAGTATTCCTATAATAAAGCTCTAAAGCACTAGCCAAACTTGGAAGAAAAATGTGAGAAAATGAAGAACTGGGGAGTTGAAGGCAAAACTGGGAGCACTTGTGTAACAGAAACAATAGTAAAGTAGAGCTATGGCATAAATCAGGGGAGAGTTGAGTAAAGTCAACAAACATTATTAAGTACCTACCATGTTCCAGGCACTGTTCTGGGCACTGGAATACAAAGAAACATAAAAACAATGCCTGCTCTCATGGAGCTCACAACATAATGAAGGCACTCACAGGATGTTCCACATGCCAGATTGGTTGGTTGTTGTACTTCATTCTGGAAGAGGACCAAAATGACATCACTATGTGGGAGTCAAGGTACAGTGTATCCAACTGTGACTGATCACACCAACACAAGCTTGGAATGTTCTACCACAGGTTGGGCACAAATAGTACACATAAATATTTGGGGTGGATTCTCTAAATTTACGTATCTCACATTTGTTTTGAGCTACTTCAATTCTGATTTCCGCATACAGCATAGCACCTTCTCTGATGAGGGCATGCCATACTGGGCAATCCTGTGCCAGTATCTCCCATGTCACACAATCAATTCTAAAGTTCTTCAGAGAGACCTTGAGAGTGTCCTTGTATTGCTTTTTCTGTCCACCATGTGAGCTCTTACCCTGTGTGAGTTCTCCATAAAATAGTCCTTTAGGCAAGCATATATTTGACTTTCAAACAACATGGTCAGCCCACAGGAGTTCTACATGCCAGATATTACCAACCTGGCTAGCAAAACTCACAAGGCCAGAGGCTCTCAAAGACTCTAGATATCCTCATTTATAGTAAGACACAGCACTATGCTAAGCATACACCCACATAATGAAGAGTCACTGTCTTCAAAGTTCTTATATTCTACTGGGAGGGCATAGAAATTCTTTGTGGGCAGAGAGTATTTCCCTGTTTCTAGTTGTCCCCTCTTAAAATATATCTCTTATAACTAATAAAGTCAGATAGTTTGTCAGTCCTGGCACTGATGCTGAAAATTTGCAAGCTGTAAAAAATAAAATAAAATCACATATACAGATTTGACTATTGTGTTTATTATTAAATAAGAGTCATATGAGTTATTTCTTAAAATGTGGCTTCTCAAATCATCATGCTCAAGAAAGGCCTGGGCCTGGAAAAAATTGCTGTACTTCATGTCACATTTTAAAGATTTTTTATCTTCAAAAAAGGCATAGATTCTAATTTTTAGTAAGGTTCCAGTCTAATAATAACTCACATATTTACTAAGTTTCACAGTGGGCTTTCCTTAGAATGCTGAAGTAGGTAGTGCAAGTACTATTATCCCCTTTAAATAAAAACAAAGCAAATGAGGAAATTGAAGTCCAGAAAGGTCCATCTTTACCTTACCCAAAGGCACACAGTTAGTAAGCAGGAGCCAGGATCAAACCCAGGTTTTTGCTGACTCCTAAACAAACATTCTGTTTTACACAGAGCATTAAAAATCAAACTTCCATTATCAAAGAAGAAACTAACAAAACTGGATAAATAAGTTCTATTTTAAAACACAAATCAATATAATGCTTGGTTTTAGATCTGTTCAGAGACTAGTAATAAAATATATTATTAGCCACATAATATTAAGGGTCCCTTTGACTTTGAGGGTTTGTATTTGAACCATTCTTTTTTAACAACCACAAAAAAATTAAGTAAATCTAGTTCAAAGAACAGTATTCCCTGAGTTCACAAAATGTCCCAGAGAACCTGTCTTTAGTGTAACTATGGGAGATGACACTTGGTGGAAAAAAATGTAGATATAAAAGTATATGAAAAAAAATCTTGTTCCCAATACATTGTAAAATGCATAATATCTACTTTAATCAGCTTGTATGTGACCTGGCAAAGTCATCAGATAAATAGGTTGTAAAATGCATTGTTGAAAATGATACTGAATGCCCTTCAGCTCAGACCCAAGATGGCACTGGCCACTGGCTTCATCCAGCGGCTCCAGAATTTGGCCTCCTGGCACAATCTCCAAACTAAGTTGCAGGTGTATTCCCTAGAAATAGATAGGAGAACTCAGTGACCTCCTAAACTGCCAATGGGACTTAGCCATAAATTTTTAAACAATTACTATTGTACTCATGATAGACATCAGCAAGCCTCTCTTCCTTCAATCATGACTGCTATGAAAGTTTTGAAGTCTGGTCTTTCTAGTGAGAGCTCAAATAAGCCTATGCCAACATCTGGGGAAAAGCTAGTGATACTAGGACCTCCCCCCTCCATGGAAAAATGGGAACTGTCACAAGATGAACCATATTTGTACAGCACACAGCATACAGACGCTTAGAAATTGTGTTTTTTAGGGAATTGACTTGAAAGAACCAGTGCAGCTGCAAAGGAATCATGGAGGATCATACAGCAAACTTTATATCACAATATTTTATCTTGCAGGTACAGGGGTTGGGGAGAAACATATATCCTAATACATGATAAATACACTGAGCACCAGCAAAAAAAAAAATGGTACTAAAGACTAAACTTCTTCAAGTTAACCATCCCCAGTTTCTCCATCAGATCTTCATATGGCAAGAACTTACTGCTTTTCACCATCCAGGTTGCTCCCTTCTGACCACCCTCCAGTTTTTCATTGCCCTTGTCAAAAGGTGGTATTCGTTGTGGAATATAGCATTCCAGATGAAATCTGACCAAAGCAGAATTCATCCAACCTATCACATTCTAAATCCTGAAAATAACTTCTCTCTCAATTAAGCCTAAGTTCCATTGAGCTTTATTGACTTTCATATCAAAATATTGATTTATGTTAGTCTTATAATTCACTCAAAGTTCTAGACCCTAGATCTTTTTTCAAATTAGTTGCCTTCTAGTCAACCTTGTACATGAAATGGATTTTTTGAACCTACATGTAAAATGTTACATTTATCCCTATTTGAATTTGTCTTTTAAGGTCTGGCTATAAAATGGGGATAGTAATAGCACCTGCATCCCTGGGTCATTGAGATGATAAAATGAAATCATATTTGTAAAGTGTAGCTCTTTATCCATGAGGGCATCTAGAGGCTTCTTTTCAGGACAAGAACCTCCTTTTCATGTCTCCAGGCTATAACCCCTACAGCCGAAGGCAATTCATCCCATTGTTCATTCTCATTAGTGAAAACTGACAAATATTAGGACCCAAAGAGGTTTTTCTGGGGTAACTATTTCTGCCATTACCGCTACCCAACACAATTAGGTGAGTTGTTGCTGCCACTTTCCTCTTTAACAAACTGGCTCAAGCTAGCAATTGCAAAGAGAAAGGAAATAAATAAACATAGTCCCCCCAAGGTCCTGGTCTTGTTCTTCTCCTCTTCACTCTCTCAATTGGGGAACTTCTCCAGTTCCATGGTCTCAATGATTTGCCCTGTACTGAAATTTTGCAAATCTGTCTTCACTCCCAACCTCTTACCATAATTCCATCTGCCTACTAGATAACTCCAGTCTGATTACCCAGTCACAATCACATGTATCAAACCAAACTTGTTGTATAATCCTTAAAATTGCCTCTCCTCCTAACTTTACTGTTTTTGTCAATAGTATCACCATCTTCTTGATCACTAAAATGAATTACTTTGGAGTTATCTTTGACTCTTCCCTCTCTTTAAGTCTACAATCAAAGCAGTTTCCAATCCTGACAATACTACCTCCACAATATCCCTCACATTAATATCTCCCTTTAAACTTTCATTGCAACAACATCTGCTGAGGTTATAAAATAAACGTGCATAAATCATCAGCATTTCTATATATTACTAACAAAGCCCTACAGCAAGAGATACAAAGAAAAATTCCATTTAAAGTAGCTGTAGACAATATAAAATGTTTGGGAGTGTATCAACCAAGATAAACCCAGGAACTATATGAACCCAATTACAAAACACTTTTCACATAAATAAAATCACATCTAAATAACTGGAAAAATTTCAGTTGCTCATGGGTACGCCAAGCCAGCATAATAAAAATGACAATTCTACTTTAATTTACTTAGTCAGTGCCATAACAATCAAAGTACCAAAAATTATTTTATAGATCTAGAAAAAATAAGAACAAAATTCTTTTGGAAGAACAAAAGGTCCAGGGAATTAATGAAACGAAATGGAAGGGAAAGGGGTCTAGCCATACTAGATCTAAAACTGTAATGTAAATTTACTAGATGTAAAATTGTAAAATCTATAAAGCAGCAATTATCAAAATGATTTGGTACTGGCTAAGAAATAGAGTGGTGGATGAGTGGAATAGGTTAGGAACACAAGACCCAGTAGTCAATGACTATAGTAATCTATTGTTTGATGACCCCCAAAGACTCCAGCTTCTGGGATAAGAACTCACTATTTGACAAAACCTGCTGGGAAAACTAGAAAACAGTGTGGTAGAAACTAGGTATAGACCAATATCTTACACTGTATCCCAAGATAAAGTCAAAATTTACACACAATTTAGACATAAAGGTTGAAACTATAAGCAGATTAGGAGAGCAAAGCATAGTTTACCTGTCAAATCTTTGGAAAAGGAAAAAATTTATGACCAAACAAGAAACAGAGAACATCATGAAATGCAAAACCGATGATTTTGATTACATTAAATTAAAAAGTTTTTGCACAAAGTCAAGGTAAACAGATTAGAAGAGAAGCAGAAAGCTGGGAAATAATTTTTACAGCCTTTATCTCTGATTAAGGACTTATTTCTAGAACATATAGAGGACTGAGTCAAATCTATAAGCATACAAATCATTTCCCAATTGACAAATGATCAAAGGATACAAATAGGCAGTTTTCAGATGAAAAAAGTTAAAGTTATCTGTAGTCATATGAAAAAATGCTCTAAATCACTATTTATTAGAGAAATGCAAATTAAAACAACTCTGAGGTACCATATCATATTGACTAACAGACAAATGGCTAACATGAAAAAAACAAGAAAAGGATTAATGTTGGAGATGTGGGAAAAATTAGAACACTGATGCATTGTTGGTGGAGTTGTGAACTGATCCAACCATTCTAGAGAGAAATTTAGAACTATACCCAGAGGGCTATAAAACTGTGATATCCTCTGATTCAGCAATATCACTACTAGGTCTGTATCCCAAAGAGACCACAAAAAAGAGGAAAGGACCCACAGGTACAAAAATATAGACAGCAGCTCTTTTTGTGATGGCAAAGAATTAGAAACTGAGGGGATGCCCATCAATTGGGAAATGGCTGAACAAGCTATGGTATATGAATGTAATGGAATTCTATGGTTCCATAAGAAATGATGGGTGGGCAGATTTCAGAGAAACCTGGAAAAACTTGCATGAACTCATGCTGAGGGAAGTGAGTCAAACCAGGAGAACATTGTGCACAGCAACAGCAATATTGTACGATGACCAGCTTTGTTAGACTTAGCTCTTCTCAGCAGTGCAGTGATCTAAGACAATTCCAAAAGATTCATGAAGGAAAGTGCTGTCTATATTCAGAGAAAAAACTGTGGAATCTGAATGCAAATCAAAACATTATTTTTGTTTTTTATTCTTTCTTTTTCATGGTTTTCCCCCTTTGTTCTTATTCTTCTTTTCCAACATGACTAATGTGGAAATATGTTTAATATGATTGTACATGTATAGCCTATATCAAATTGCATACTGTCTTTGGGAGAGGGAGTGAAGGGAGGGAGGGAAAATTTAGAACTCAAGAAGTGAATTAATAAATTTTTTTTTCAAAAATTTGCCCACTCCTTTACCTCTTTTTGTCTAGACTATTGTAACAGCCTTCTTACCAGGCTTCCTGTTTCTAATCCATTCTTTATATTAATGCTTGAATAATCTTTCTAATTCATGTTATTCCTCTACTCAAAAGCCTATTCAGTAACTCCCCATTGCCTACTGAATGAAGTAGAACATCCTCATACCTTTCTAGCCTTGTCAAGAACTACATCCTTTAATGGAGTTTACATTGCAGCCAATGTGTCCCATCTGCTCTTTATTCCCTGTTCTCTTTCTCCTCTTTCTCACCTCTATACCCTTGCCCATGCTAACCCTGTAGGTCTGAATTTGATGCACTTCCACCATTTCTGTTGAAGTGCTTCTAATAAAATCCAACTTATGTGAGCATCTCACAAAGGTCTTCCCTGACCATGCTCCTACTTTCTTTTAGCTGACAACCAAATGGGAACATAAGAAATCTGGAGCTAGGATGGACCTCAGAGGCCATCTAGTTTATTCTTCTCATTTTACAGATGAGAAAACTGAGGTTCAAGAACATTAATTGGCCTTTCCAAAGTCCCACTGACAGCAACAAAGCATTCTTTTAGTTTCTGCTTTCTTTCATGTTCCTAAATTAAATTTTAATTAATTCAATTTAAATCAGTTCATCAGGTCGTCTGCCCCTAGAGTGAATGCTCTTTTCATCCACTGTGCCATGACTCATGTGCCATAGCACTCTGCCTAAACCTATGATTTTTAAACTTATCTCATCCTTCCTTGTACCAAAATAATTTGTGAGCATTTCCCCAATTAAACTGCATATTCCTGGAGACCAAAGTCGATATATAAATTTATTTGTGTCCTCACTGTTTAGCACAGTGCCTTGCATACACAGGAGGCTCTTGACAAATGCTTATTAAATAAATAAGGTGATGCCACAAATTGTAAATTCAATGAAAGCACTGACTGTGTCCTGTCTATCTTTGTGTGTCCTTCCCTGTGCCAAAGACAATGCTCTGCATATACTCATAATGATTGGATGCTAGTAGTATACAATGCTTTAAACTTTGCAAACTTTTAAATATACTATCTCATGTGACCCTCACAATAACACTAGAAGATAGGTGCTGCTAATATTATTTTTCTCATTTTACAGATGAGAAAATAGCCTCTGAGGGGCTAAGTGATCTGTCTTTGGTTAATTTCAGAGGTATGGTTTGAACGTAGATCTCTCTGCGTCCAATTCTACAACAGGCCCTTTATAAAGATGTGTTGAATTGTATTGAACTGAACTGACTTGAATTAAGTAGAATGTAAGGATGTATGGGTTAGATAAAGCAGACTAAGAATGCTGAGAAAGAGATCATTAAGCTTAGAAAGCGATTAATGGTTATACACATCTGTGCAAATGTGAATACACAAACATGCCTATAACTAAATTCCACACAGTGGAAAATTATGCCATTTATGCTAAAGCACTGTCATCAGATAATCCATCTCCCCATTTAGTTTTCATTCATGCTAGTATCTTTTGAGAGGTGGCTTAATTTGCCTCTTTGCCTTCAGAGAAAATCACAGACAACCCCCTTCCCCTTTCCCCCATCCTCAAGGAATCTATCTCTCATCCTTTGGGATACTTTCCAAGGTGAGTCCTCACTTTCTCTCAGTGACTCTTCCCACTTCCCAGGAGTCTTCACTGTCAGAAACATGTCCTTATGTCTAGACAAAATGTCATGAAAAGGTTTAATCAAGTAAGCAACAGGTATTTATGGAGCACCTACAGAGAAAACACTGTTTTAAGTATATTTCCTCCTGTTTCTCTGTCCTTTGTAGAGATGGAAATCAGCTGGTCATCATTTACTCGATAATAGCACTTGATGTGCTTGAAGACCACCTTAAGTTGCTCTTCAAATTCCTCTTTGCCTTACTGGATGATACTGAGATTTTTGCTGTGGCTTTGTTTTGTTTAGGTTTGCCATTCCAGTGTGTAACATAAGGCTATTTCATCCTAATGTCAGCTCTAAGGACCAGTGATTGAGGTGGGTCAAAGACATAGGGTGAGAATATGGAAGTAGAAACCATAAGAAAGGCTGGTTAAAAAAAAAAAGAAAGCCTAGGGTTAAAGTAGATCCTTGGATATGGGACCAGGAGCTAGAACATGTGCAGACACTACAAATCAGAACAATATAGTGAGTTGAAACCAGGTAGAAGGACAGATATATCAATAGGCCAACCAAGGCCAGGTAAACAAGGTACTAAACACTGAGAGATCCACAGGCCCCAAAGGGATAAGGCAAGACAAGGTAATGATATCTTGATAAGAGGGTTTGAGAATTCAAGGTATTCAAACATCCTACATAAAGCCTTCCCCTCATCCTCATTGATCAGTGATGCCTTTCACCTCATTAGTTTGCATTTACATATCTGGGAGCATATTCTATCCTCTTCCCCCCAAAATTATGGTTCATTAGATTAGAGATTATCTTTAAATCCTATGAATCAAATACCATGCCCATAGATAATGGACATTTAGTAAATGCTTGTTTTATTGAATTGAATTAAATTAAATTGATTGAAAGTTTGTTGTTGAGCCCAACTTTTGTCTTAGGAAAGCGTTAATATACTTCAGGCAGGAGCTGATCCCTAACATAAGCATTCTAACATTTACATGTCAAGATGGTTCATGTCAAAGGAAGGAACATTGATTTTGAAGCCAGAAAATATAGTTTGATTTTCAACTTTACTACTTACTTACCTGTGTTACCTTGGACTAATGACTCTGCATCTTTGGACCTCAGTTTCATCATCTGTAAAATGAGAAAGTTTCACTCTATGACTTCTAAGAGCCTTTTCACACTGCAATATATAATCCTATGACTCAGATAGCCTCAAGGTGAGGATGAATTTGTCATGATGGTGATGACGATAATGACGGGATATCATCTCATCCAAGTCTCCTACTTGTTAGAGAATACGTGACTCTTATGAAATATGATTTCTCCACAAAAACAATTCCTTATTAAACAATGAAATATTGCTGATCAATCATAATTTTGTTGACATTATCTTTTATAAACATAATTTGGAATGCCTTTAAAGAAATACACTCACCTATATTTCATTTGCACTATTTTAAAACTTCAGTCCGTCATGGCAGACACTATCCTGGGTCCTCCCCCTAAGGCCTAGGTAAAAAGCCACCTTTCAAATCATGCTAAATGTCTTTAAGAATCATAAGTCCATCAAAGAATATGAATGCCTCTCAGGTCCAGCCCTAGCACCTTGGATTGTCAGGATAATTGACATTAAAAAAATCCCTTGCATGTGGTTTGTAACATAAAAGCATACTTAACTGCCTATTTACAACACTTCATAACACTTCTAATTATCTCTCTGGGTAATTAAAGAGGCCCAAACTGTCCCTTTGTGAAGGAGGAAGCTAATATTCTGCTCCAAGTTTGTGTGTGTGTGTGTGTGTGTGTGTGTGTGTGTGTGTGTGTGTGTGTGTGTTACTGAAACTTAGAAGACAGATATCATAGTTACCTTGAAGGTGCATATAAGGTTTGAAATATTCATGATAATATCTTTCCAATCAGAAGACAACAACTTTCTTCTCTCAAAGGAGAGACCTTTTCCTTTCATATCAGATATCTTATTATTAACATATTTCTTCATTAGTATCTTCAGGTATCCAAATGTACTTCAATTTTTGGAGGCACTGTGCCTTTTTATCAAAAACATACATTTAAAACATGTTTAAAAGAACGTGACCAATCTGTCAATAGAGATCTCTATGAAAGAAGTCTCTCCAAACCAACTTTGTCACTCAATCAATTAAACGAAAAATATTAATATCAAAAAATTGTTATAATTTTCATGCACGTTCTCATCTATTCATTAATAATCTAAGTAATACAACAATAATTTTGACATGGATTTACTGACATGTACATACCCTACTAAATAAAACTGTTTTGTAAGAAAATTATATACATACATATCTTGTTATATATTACATAAAATACATATACATTATATTAGAAACCAAAATTACAGTAGGCATAAAGCTGGAAGGCACATTTGACATAATCTATTATGAGTCCTTTTATTTTTACAGGTGGAAAAACTAAGGGCCATAGAGTCTGAGTAACCATCCCAATATCCTCTAGCGTGGTAGGAGCAGAATTAATGCTAGAATACAAGTTCCATGAGTTTTACTCTCATGAACTTTCTTCTTTGCCACAATTGTCTCTCAGTATTCAGTATCTAAAGTTAGGAGCATGCTTTGTGGTCTAACTTGTTTTATATACACTCACGGATCTGTGCTCTCATTCATTCATTCATTCATTCATTCATTCATTCATTCTCTGAGAATTAAGTGCCTGCTGGATGTAAGACCCTCTGCTGGGCTGGGCATACAAAGATAACAAGCAAGACAGGAATCAGGGAGCTTATGTTCTATTGGAGAAAACTAATTCTTACCTACATATAAGTCAAAGTCACTGCAAGATTGCTTCTGAAATCCTGGTTCCAAGGTCACTAAGTCACAAACTCTAGGTCTAGTGGTTTTGCCAGAGTGATCTTGAGGAAGTCAACCTATCAGAGAAGCCAGGGTGCTGGCAGGTCAAACCCAAGAGGAATTTAGGACTTGGAACTTAGGCTACAGGAAACAAGCTAGGCTCTGAACCTAACTGACTTCCCATCCTCAGAGATGAAGATATAGTGTTCTATGGAAAATAATCTGTGAATACCTGCCCTCTCTCTCTCCCCACTCTCCCTCTCTCTCTGTGTATCTGTCTCTGTCTCTTTTCTATCTTTGTCTCTGTCTCTCTCCCTCCCTCCCCCTTTCTCTGGGTCTCTGTCTCTCTCTAGCTCTCCCTCCTTCCCTCTCTCTGTCTCTGTGACTTTCTGTATATATGTATTTGTGTTGCTGGTGTGCATATCTGTGTACACACACCACCCCCCCCCCATCTCCCCTAGCAATACAAGTACAGAAATACCAAGGAATTTCAGGAGCCAGGGAGCATTGATAAGTGGGAGAAATCAGGAAAAGCATTATGTAAGAAGTAGCCCTTGAGTTGAGATTAGAAGGAAAGTAGGGACTACAAGAAGTACAGTTAAAGAGACATTACCTGAAGATAATTTGTGAAAAGAGACAGAAGTGGGAGAGAAAATTCAGTATGCCAGGAACAGCAGGTAGATCAGTCTGACTAGAAAGCAGAGGATAGGAGTATTCATCTGAGATCAGCCTGGAAAGAGAGCTTGCAGGCAGATTGTGAAAGGCTTTTTTAACTGTCAGGCAGAGAAGTTTGCATTTTATCCTAGAGGCAATGACAATAATAAGCCACAGAAGCTTCTTGAGCTTGGGAGTAGCCAGGTCAGATCTTTTCATTGGGTTGACAACATCGCAAAAGATACATTGAAAAGGAGGAGATATTAAACATGAAGACCTCCAATAGGAAGCTATTACAACGGCTTTGGCAATAGCTAATGAGGGCCTGAATTAAAGTGCTAGTTATGAATAAAAAGGAGACATGAGTAAGAGATATTATGACAAAGAATTAACCACACTTGATAACTGATTGGGTATTGGGTATGAGCAGTTAAAAATATGAATGAATTGAAAGACAATGGCACCCTCAACTGGGATTGGAAGGTAAAAAAAGGGGGGATGGGTTTTGGAGGCAAAATAATGTGGTCTGTTTGAGACATGCTGAGTTGAAGATTACTATGAAACATATGGATGGAGATGACCAATAAGCAGCGAGTGATTCAGGGATAGAGCTCCATAGAGGATGTAGGGCTGGATATATAGATATGGAAGTCATCTGTATAGTGAAAATCGAATCCATAGGAGTTGACCAAGGATTGTAGAAGTAAACCTAGAAGGAATCTCTGGGGCCATTTTATCTAATTGCTTAATTTTACAGTGAAGGAAACACACCCAGAAGTTCAATTTTTGTAACAATTTCCACAAATAGACTCCAATAAACCATTCCAAATGAAGAAACAGCTAAACAATTTTAATTACATATAAATAATATATTATATTTTTATTTTTTCACTAAGAGAAAAGGTAACATAGGTATTCCATACACAGGTGGCGTCTGTGGTGTAGCATCCTAACCATTCCCTTCAAACTCAGTACAATTCCCATCCATGTCTTAATCACTATTTTTTGTTTGATATGATATTTTTCTCCTTCCTTTTCCTGATGTTATATAAGGAAGAAAGATATGATGGAAAATATTTTCAACCAATAGATGTCAGCAAAAACAGGAAATGAATGAGTCCTCAATTCAATCTTCTTCACAATGGTTACCCAGGTAAACTCAGGCTCCTCAGCTATTAGTTCACCTTATTAGCCAAGTATTATAGTCTTTGGGGCTGGGACACATTGCCCAAGTCATCACTGCTAACATACAAACCATGTAATTTTCGGTTGCATTTTGGATCACCTGTAGTTTTGGTTTCTCTTAGATGGTGAAAGCCTGTGGCACTGGTGAACGCCTTTGGGGAGTCTGCCCTTCCATAAACTGAAATATGGAGGGAGATACCTTCCTCCTTCTCTCTTAGCTATTTGTCCTATTCTGTGTTTGTGTCCTCAGTTTCAGGTACTGGAGGTGAAACCACCAAGAGTTTGAGACATATTGACCTTTGAGCCAGGATTCCAGAAGCCATCTTGTAAGCCGTGAACCCCGCAGAGAAGCTTGGAGCAAGAAGCCAGAGTGCCTGTGGCTCAAGGCCGACAGGGGATTTTAAACTTGGAACATTAGGAAGCAAGGTAAACTATGAACCTAACTGCCTTCCTGTCTCCAGAGATGAATATATAATCTGCCATAGAAATCACCTATGAATGCCTGCTCTTTCATCACACACACACACACACACACACACACACACACACACACACCCCATATGTGTAATATGTATAAATATAATATGCATGTGCATGTATGCATATACACATATATAACATGCAGTATATATTTTATATATAAACATATACACATGTACACATGCATACATTGTATCTATATACATATATATACACACATACGTATATATGCACATATCTATATACATATATACATATATAATGTGCATTATATATCTTTATATCCATAAACACATATACACATATATACATGCACACACATATCTATATATATACACACATATACATATACACATATACATGTATCATGTATCTTTATATATAAATATAGCCATACACAACCATATACACATGATCTATATATAATATTACATATACATATGATATGCATCATATATCTTTATCTATAAACACACATATACATATACACATACATACATATACACATATAATATGCATTATATATCTTTTATATATGAACACATATACAGACAATATACAGACATGCACACACACTAGATACATAACTACATGCACACATGCACACATATGTTTTTACCAGCCATACTCATGAAACTTGATTTAAATAACATAAGAAAAGCAGTTTGGGGAGAGGAATACATTTGTGTATGTGCATGCATAAATTACGTATATATACATTCACACATATAGCATGAGCACCATGAATGCCTAGATACTTCATAAATGCCATCCTACATCAATGAGGTATCATAGCAAAAGACTGGAACCAAGAATTTAGAATAGAAAGTATTCATTTATTCTCCTAATAAGCATTTGCTTGTTTCAGCCCTCTTGCATATTTTTTAATGCATCCCTTGTGGGCTCACCTTTGAGTTCATATAACAAATACAGCTTTTTAAAAAATTATCTTTATTAGAAATTTAAGAAAAAAAGAATATTTCTTTACACAAAGAAGAAAAGCGGATTGCTTGTGAAAATGTCAACTTCTTTTATACATGGTATTAAAATCAATATTTAGTTTAGCAAAAGTAGTAACAAAATTGCAGTTAGGTGGCATAGTAGATAAGAATGCTGGGCCCAGAGTAAGGAAGACCTGAGTTCAAATTCTGTCTTAGACATGTAAAAGCTAGGTGACCCTAGGCAAGTCACTAAACCCTGTCTGCCTCAGTTTCTTCACCTGTAAAATAAACTGTTGAAGGAAATGGCAAAACCACTCAGGTCACAAAGAGTCAAACGATGGAAAAAGGCTGAATAACAGCTCTGTTGTGCTAATCTTTGCTGCCTTCTGAAATTCCTTCTATGTTTCTTCTGCATGTATTTTTAGTCTCATTGATGCACTTTACTTTTTTTAGTTAACTGTTGATACCTACCAGCTCTAATACCACCCTCTCAGTCTCACCCACCCTCCACTCTCAAAGTCTTTCTTGGCATCAGATAAATACAGTCAAACAAAAGCCATCAAAATACTGACATAGCTTTATTTTTAATGTACATGAGACAGTAAGCCAATAGAAACTGCTCTTCATGTTCAGGGGAAAACTGTTCTAAGAATCTCCAAAATAATCTTTCAATTGACAACGATGAATATGATCAAGATGTTCCCCAATTTACAGAGCACTTGTTTTCCAAGAATCAGTCAATCAATAAGCATTTATTAAGCACCTTCTATTTGCCAGGCAAATGTGCTAAGCACTGAAAATATAATGAAAAACAAAAGATAGCTCCTGCCTTCAAGGCTCCCAATCTAATGGTGGCAGGGGAGAGGAGTGGAGAGGGGAAAGATCTTCTTTGGAAATTGAGACAGTGCAGTACAGTGCCCTGGACTTGGAGTCAGGAAGATCTGGGTTTGAATCCCATCTCAGACACTTAATATTGATGTGGGCAAGTTAATTAATTTTTCTGAACACCAGCTTCCTTCTCTACAAAACAGGTATAATAATAGGTGTAATGCCCACCTCATAGAGTTGTTGTAAACATCAAATGAGGTGATATATAAAAATCATTTGCATCCTTAGATCCTTATATCTGTATAAACATTAGCATTCTGCTTGCCCTAACAGTCTACACTTTAGGTTTTCATCTCTTCACTTTCATGTTATCTCCTTACTACATCAATTCTGGCTCCTCCTCTGACTATCTCCCTTTCCCCATACCCTTCTGAGGAGCAATTAGAAATCAGAGCTGTGCTGTGATAGAGAGTTGGAGTGAGGAGGGTCTTGGGTTCAGATCCTGCCTCTGAAATTTACTGAACATGAGAAATCATTTCATTTCAGAGCCTCAGTTTTCTCACTTTATCAAATGAAGGCTTTGACCTGGATCACCTCCCTCTGATGTCCTTTCAACTCTTAGTCTACCAATCATATACTCTGGACAGCTCCAGCTCTTCATCTATTATCTAGTTTGGACAGATTTTATCTTTTGGAGTGGTTTGTGAAGAATCATTGGGGTTCCCTCTCCCTAACATTCTGTCTTCTAAAGGGGTCTGTTCGGCCTATTCTTTCCTTTTCTAATGAACACTTAGCCAGGAGAGCTCAGTGCCCCTGGCCTACAACCTAAGGTTCTCCTATTCTGACAGCTACAATCAATTTAGAAGTGCAGGGGTCAAAGGCAGATTGTGAATATGAAAAATAACAAGGCTGAAATATGCTCATACTTTATTAGTTTCTCTACAGGATGTTCTTTCCCCCCAAGTTAGAGCAACTAAAAAAGCTCCAGGCTCATATGAAGTATTCCTGTTCTTTACTCCCCCCACCGCCCCCTAGAATAAATACGGAGGCATACTGTTCCCAGAGTCTTTGGCTTGGCTAAAATATAATGATATTCTTAGTCTGGGGGAAAAAAACCCAAACACTCAAGGCTTTTTATAGCTCTGGCGTTGAGAAGCATTTGCTACAGTAGCGGCCCTGGATAGCAAAGGAGCCAAATAATGCTAATGGGGCAAACAGAATGTAATTGCTTATGTGTGCTGGTTATATCCTGAAACAAATTGTTTCTTAATGCTGAGGTCAGACAGGGTTTAATTAGGAGAAATACAATTGGTGTAAAATTTTGCAGCAGGCTGCTTGCTTGGTGTCATGCCAAGTCAACATCTAGTCTCTCCAAATGGAAATTTTCATTAGAGGCCATTGGCAGACCTAGTTAGGCTGAGTTTCAAGCTCTCCAAGTCTCCTGGTAACATAAACCTGAAACTCAGCATATCTGTTGCCTAATAAAAGGTTGTCCCCCTTGCATTCACAAACACTTGCATGTGTGCACGATCTCTTTCTCTTTCTTTCTTGTCCCCAAATACCCCGTTAGCAAAACACATGCAGGAGCACACGTACAGTATTCCCAAAGGAGACTGCATGGATGGAGATCCTGGGGTACCCAAAAAATTACTGTTTCTCCCTTGCGTACTTCACTTTCCTTTCTCCTGTCACCATTTATACATGTTACACTGCTATGCTTTGCAAAGTACTTTTAATCAGTCAGTCAACAAACCTTTACTAAGCATCAAGGAGCCATCAGGCATTGTGCTAAGCAGTGGAGATACAAAGAAAGTAAAAAAAAAAAAAATGGGTCAAGGCATACAAAAAGTTCTGAGTGGAGAGACCCATAATAACTAGATACATATAAGGTATATAAAGAGTAGATGGAAATTAGTATCTGAGGAATAGTGCTAGCAATGAAACAATTGGAAAGATTTCCTATAGAAGATGGCCTTTGAGTTGCATTTTGAAGGAATCCAGGGATTCTAAAAGGTGGAGATGAGGAGGAAGATCATTCCTGATATGGGTACAGCCGGTGCTAAGTTATGGTGAAGGGAGATGGTTTGTTATGTACAAGGAACAGCAAAATAGGCGAGTGGAGTAAAGTGTAAGAAGGGCAGCTGGGTGGCATAGTGGATAAGAGCACCAGCCTGGAGTCAGGAAGACCTGAGTTCAAATCCAGCCTCAGACACTTAATAACTGTGACCCTGTGCAAGTCACTTAACTTTGCCTCAGCTTCCTTATCTGTAAAATGTTGCTGGAGAAGGAAATGGTAAGCCACTCTAGCATCTTTGTTAAAAAAAACCAAAAACCTCAAATGGGGTCGCAAAGAGTCAGACATGACTAAAATGACTCAACAAATACACATATACACATATGTGTGCATATATATACACACATACACATACATTTACATGTGTATGCATATATGCATGCATATGCACACACACATATATTCAGCATCAAACACATAATAGTTGTGTGAGCCTGGGCAAGTCACTCAACCCTTGTTTGACTAAAAAAGGACCTCCTGGGTCATTGCCTTTTTGTGGTAGAGGACTTTGCATAGCTCACTGAAACTACAAGGTGTGTGTTCATCCTTCGTTGCCAAAGAACACCATGCCATCAGAGAAATAATGACATGACTTGCACTTGACTTTGTTTTGAGTGAGGGAGGGCTATGCAGGTCACCAGCCTCACTTCTCCTCCAGAGCCATCTGAATCCAGTGACCAGATATTCATCAGGATGACTGGAGATGACCCAGGATGAGGCAATTGAGATTAAGTGATTTGCCCAAGGTGACATAGCTAGTGAGTGTCAAGTGTCTGAGGTGAGATTTGAACTCAGGTCTTCCTGACTGCTGCACTCTATCCACTGCACCAACACCATGCAGGGCTACCCAAGAGGGCCTGGTCACAGTGAGAAACTGAAAAAACAACCATACAGTGATCCACTGGAGAAGAAAATGGCAAACCACTCCACTGTCTTTGCAAGAAAACTCCGTGGTAAAAAATAGTTCATGGGGTCAGAGAGAATCAAACATGACTGAACAGCAAGAAAATATGCATATGTGTATTGGTGTATGTCATATATACATACACAAATATTCATAAACATACATATAAATTATAATATATGCATGCACATAGAATATATACATGTGCTTCTATATATACATATATACATACATGCACACACACACACATATATACATATATATATATATATATATATATATATATATATATATATATATATATATATATACAAATGATAATTAAACCCATGGGAATTGATGGTAATTAAGAGGAGCCTTATCAAGTTAGTATAAAATCAAATGAGAAGATGGATAGTCCCAATCACCAGAAAACAATTGCAATTATTCTTATTTTAGAGCTGAGGTAACTGAAGCCATGAAGGTTAAATGACTTGTCCAAGGTAACAAAGCAAAGTAGAGGTGAGATCAGAATTCAAGTCTCTTGATGACTGGATTCATCTGGACTAGACCACACTCCCCGCTTTGATCAGAGGTCCTGGACTTTGACCAACATGCATGCAAACATAGGAATTCAGC
Organism: Notamacropus eugenii; assembly: GCF_028372415.1. Taxonomy (NCBI): domain Eukaryota; kingdom Metazoa; phylum Chordata; class Mammalia; order Diprotodontia; family Macropodidae; genus Notamacropus; species Notamacropus eugenii. The sequence goes on from NC_092873.1 coordinate 249,173,736, forward strand.
CAGCAGATTTGTTCACAGACATGCATGATAATAAACAAAATTATCCCTGTCTCTTTATTTTAAATCATATCTGAGAAATGAGAGGTGAAATAGTTTCTGAAACCCTAGAAAGTTAGCCAAGCCTTTGAAGACATAGCTTATTAGCTGTTGTCTATTCTTTTGCTGTCTCTTTCTTTATATATCTGTCTGTTTAAGGTTCTTGCATATCTTTATTGAAGTTATGGCAGTAAGATTGCTATTTAGATAGGTTTTAACAGTCTGGATCTTCAAATCTTTAAGGTTGGGTTTTGAGGATATTCCCATGACAAATCTAGTTTCTTACTCCAAATGGTTAATTTAGTTGTTAGATTTTGCTTAAAGTTGGACTAAGCTCAAAAAAAAAAAAAATCCCTATAGCTGCAAGTAGTTTTCATTAAAGTGAAAAGGTCAGTACTGGCTAAAGAAATGTTACAGATAGATTCCAAAAACCTATCAACTTGTGCAGCTGTTAGCGATCATTTAGTCCAATCCTATTGCTCTATAGATAAGGAAAAAGAAGCAAGAGAGAAGTGACTTAGAAGGCTGATGTGTTAGAAAGAATATTGGACTGGGAACCAGGAAACCTGAGTTTGAATCTTGGTTTTCAAACTTTTCAACTTGGTAACTTGGAAAGTCACTTAACTGAGCCCCAATTTCCCCATCTTATAAACTGGAAATCATTATATTTATTCTTGATATCTCAGAAGGCAGTAGGAGAGCCCCTTGTAAACTTTAAGGAAACATATTACAATAACTGTTACAACAATAATAATAGTTCATATTTATAAAGCAAGGCATTGCAAAGTGCTATACACCTATTATGTCATTTGATATAAATAAGAAAAACTATTATTCTGACCCAAGGTTACATAGGTGGTAAGTAGAAAAGTGGTACTAGAACTTTGGTCTTCTCATGATAGCCAAGAATTCTGTCCATGTCAGTTTACAGAAGTCAATCAATCAATAAACATTTATGAAGTACCTATGATCTTCCAGGCATTGTGCTAAGTGCTAGAGATACAAAGGAAGACAAAAGATAGTTCTCACTTTCAAGGGACTCAGAATTTAATGAGAAGTACAACATGCCAACAGCATTGTACAAACAAGCCAAATACAAGATAAACAGGAAATAAGTTTAGGGGTCAACTACTCCTGAAGCATCAATCCCCTCTGTAGTGTTGATTAGGAACATCTCCCATGAATTTCAAGAACTCCAGATTCTAGAAACTCCCAGCCTTCTGAGATAGCTGCTTTGATTTGGGGATGGTTCTAATTATTAATAATTTTTAAAAATTAAGCCAAAATATGTCTCCTTGTAATCTCCACATGTTAGTCTTAGTGTTGCCTTCTAATGCCAAGAAGAAAAAGTATAATCCTTCTTCTCTATGATAGTGTATCAAATATTTCAAGGTCACTATTATTTTCTCCTTAAATCTTATCTTGTATAGTTTAAATGCCCCTAGTTGCTTTAACTAATCTTTATAGGATGATAATCATAGCTAGCATTTATAGATAGTCTTTAAAGTTTTGCAAAGTGCTGCACATGTTACCTTATTTGATACTTACAACAATCCTGTGAGGGAGATGCTATTATTGTTCCCATTTTACCAGTGAGACAATTGAGGCTGAGATAAGCTAAATTGCCAATGGTCACACAGTATGTAAGTGTCTTAGGTAGGATTTGAGCTCAGGTCTTGCTGACTTCAAGCCCAGTAATCTAGCCACTGTACTAGCTGGTTGTCTCTAATCATATGACTTGAACTTCAGCTAATCATGTGTTGTTGTTGGGTTGTTTTCAGCTGAATCCAACTCTTCATGACCCCTTTTGGGGTTTTCCTGGCAAAGATTCTGGAGTAGTTTGCCATAGCTCATTTTACAGATAAGGAAACTGAGGCCAAAGGGTTAAGTGATTTGCCCATGATCACACAGCTGGTAAGTGTTTGAGGCTGGATTATGAATTCAGGTCTTCCTAACTCTAGGCTGGGTGCTCTATACACTAAGCCATCCAGGAAGTAATCATGTAACTGCTTTCAACTTCTTGGCAACTGTGGCCACTCTTCTCTAGGCAGGTTCCAGGCTTCCATTTTGCTGCTTTTACCTCTAAGTCAGTGTTTCATCATTTCATGTTTTTTTATTTTCTTCTGCCAAGTTTTTAGTCCCACATTTTTTATAAACATAACCTACTACACAAATAATAATTCAATTATCAACATAGAGCAAATTGGATCACTTACTCAGGTCATACAGAGAGGGTTCTTATGGGAAAAGTAGTCTAGAAATAAAAGACATACCTAACATATTTTTAAATTTTATTTTCTTTAATTATCAGACCGTGACTCCTCTATCGATCAAGCTCAGCCCAATTTCCTTCACAGTTTGAGCTTCTATCCCAGAGTGGCATGATGCCAAGAATTTAGAGTCAGCGGACCTGCGTTTAAACACCAGCACTGCAACATACTACCTATAGGACCTTAGGCAAGTAAGTCACTTCATCATTTCGGGTGTCAATTTCTTCATCTGTGAAATTAAGGTCTTGGACTAGATGACGTCTAAGGGCTCTTAATAACTCTAAATCTTAAGTCTTAGGAATCATTCAAGACTCATCTCTGCCAATGTCTCTCAGCCTAAGAGAAATGAGATCCATGAAAATGCAACAGGAAGGAATTCTAGTAACTAGGGCCATGTTCCAATCAATTGTAGATAGGAGAATCAAGGTTATTGAGACCATTCTTACTCCCACCAAACACTTGTGACTGAGGATATTCACTGTGCAAGGCATATCAAATACCTTCAGGATATGAATTTAATGTCATTATTCCTTTTATTCTTAATTAATGCAAAGTATAGTGAAACTCCTTGTTAACAATTTCTCACAATGGGTATATTTCCACAGTTTATATTTTTTTAAGAGAGGGGTGAGATCTTATTGGACACTCTTTATTTCTTATGAAGCAGCTAGGGCAATCAGGTGGCACAGTGGACAGAGTGGCTGGTCAGGAAAACTCTCTTCCTGAGTTCAAATGTGACCTTAGCTGTGTGACTCTGGACTCTTGATTGCCTCAGTTTCCTTATCTGTAAGATGAACTGAAGAAGGAAATGGCAAGCCACTCCAGTGTTTTTGTCAAGAAAACTCCCAAATGGTCATAAAGAACTAAAATGATTGAACAACAAATATCTTATGCACCGAGTTCCTGGTTTTTTTCAGTTATTTTTCACAATTTATTCACACTGCTTTGAAGTAAATACCTGATAGAAAGAGTAGGTGCCTATTGTGAAGTTGGCCTGTAAGTGGTAAACACAGGGGGCTGATAATCTGGTTGAAAGGGCTTTTTACTAGTCAGGTCCTAGTTCATCATGTCCACTCTTTTGCAATGTGAATTTTTCATATCTTGATCTCTGTTTCAGTGTCCCTGTGTTTAAAATGGGGATGCCAAATAATTTTGGATCTACTCCAAAGGGTTATTGTGAGCATCAGAGTAGATCAATAGGTTATAGGATAGGAGATTCTGAGTTGGAGAGGATCCTTGAAAATCATCTACTCCAGAGGTTCTCACAGTATAGTCTGGGGAACCCTTGAGGTTCCTGAGACTCTTTCGGGGGGGCTCTGAAATCAAAACTATTTTCATAATAATTCTGTGATGTTTTAATTTCTAATATAGTAAAATCAATAGATACAACCAAGGGTATGTTGGTGAATGTTTAACAACTGGTTGGGGGGCCAGGGTAGGGAGAGAGAAGGGGAATATATACGATACACTTTTTTTTTTTAATCTGAACTATTTTTCTCCATCACCTTCTTAAATCTAGTCAATCCAAAACAAAACAAAACAAAGCAACAGCAAATCAAGCCCTGATTTGTTAATCATTTGCCAATACTGAAAATGTAAATGCTCACACTGAAAATTTAACAGTTGTATTTTTGGGATACTTCAAACTGGCTCTAGCATACCCCTAGATATAACCAACATAAACAAAAGCTTTTTAGAGAATCCTCAATAATTTTTAAGAGTATGAAAAGGCTCCGCAACCAAAAAGTTTGAGAATCAATGATCTTATCCAACATCTTCATTTTCCAGATGAGGAAACAGGGGCTCATAGAGGTTAAGTGACTGGCCCAAGGTTATATAGGAAGCAATTGTCAGAACTGGAATTTTATCCAGGTCATCTAACTCCACAAAGCAACACCATTTGCAAAGTGTAAAGAGCTCTACAAATCTGAAACAACTAAATACGTATTATAAATATTTCTATTCAAAACAGCTTGATGCTCCCCCCTTCTTTGAGTTATGTGGCTCATTTGCAGCAGACCTCAAAGGCAAATGTCCCCAGAGAAGGCACCAACACTTTTATAGATTCCCATATTTACTCTGGGAAGGAAGTTGAAAAAGTTTGCTCTTTAAGAAAGCTCTATTGGTTACCTGAGATAGAAAAGCCGACATTAATCACCTACATCTACTAAAGGATATTTGAGATTGACAAAATCCTCATTCCTTTCTTAATTCACCTTAATTATATTTTTATCTGTATTTGCTATTGTGTTCTTCAGTCCCTAAAAAAAAATTTAAAGAGTTTAAAATGTTAAAGACAAAGTTTCAAAGGTTATGTAAGTTTCTGCCAGGTTTTTCTAAGGTCCTTGAGCTCATTTCTTGTAGCATAGTAGAAAAAAAAGAAATTTGCATGATCACTTTATTATATATTTAAAAGGAATAGCAAATTGTACATAATAGAATGGCAGTGTCATGCTCAATCATCTTTTTTTTAAATTATACTATCTTATGGAAATGCTTGCTTTATTCTATAAATTAAAGATTAAATAAATAAACATATTTAAAAATAAGTTTATGCCAGGCTCTAGAATGGTTAAACCTACCTTTGTTACAAGGTGAGAAATTAAAAAAAAAAAACAGAATTCCGAAGTATCCTTAAAATACAGGTATCCTTTACTATGAATAGTATAATAAATATTAGGAAAAGTAAACAAACTTGCTTTATAGCTATTTGTATTTAAATAAATGAAGAAGATGAGTTTACCTCTGAATCAAGAAATCTGCATTCAGTTTCTACCTTTGACTTCCATTGACCATGTACCTGTAGGTAAATCCCTTGACCTCTCAGTATCCCAGACAACTGGGACTATATGATACCAAGCAAGTGAAAAGTGCTTTGGTACAGGGAAGTTTTCTCACTGAGCATTATCTACACAAAGAAATTACATAGTTCTAGACCCCTTTCCAATCCACAAAAAGAAAAAAGAAAATCATATGATGTCCATAATGGCTCCCTTTGTCCACCAGGTTCCCTTTTCATTATTTCATAAAGGTCTTTTTCAGATCTCTGTGTATTTCCTCATGCTCTTCCTAGTGTGAAGAGGCTGAGAACATCCTCGGCTAATAATAAAAGCGGGCAGGGCTACCCTTTTTATTTGGAGTCTTAGTCCATCCTTTTTCTTTATTTTCTTCAGGAAAAATCTGTGATTTCCTTCGGTGTGAGGATTATCAGGTGTGATACCCTCCTCTACCAGAGAAGTCTTTTGGAGTTACCTTGAAATTGAGTGACTTGCCAAGGTCACATGGTTAGTCAATGTCAGAAAGAGGATTCTCACTCAGGCCATCCTGACTAAGCTCAGCACTCAAACCACTGTCTCATCCTATCTCTGTCTTTATCCTTAGATAAGTCAAACCAAAGACAAATTATAAAGGAAAAAAAAAACCCTCAGTCTTCCTTTCACTCCATTTACATTAAGACAGACATCAAAGAAAAAGAGATGCCTTGATTCTCCCTCTTTTGCACAAATGTCATTACATTTTTGTGACTTACTGCACCTGCTTTCCCTAATGGCCCCTTTCCCAGGCCAGATCCTCGAAGGCATCTTTGAGTTCAAACCAGCTGTGACACCAAGCAGGGCCTCAGTGCAAAGTTTTTATATGAATATATGGAAGGATGTTCAGGGACTGTTTCTTGCTTTCAGGAGAAAGGCTGGAGAAAGAGACACCAAAGACAAGGTTGAGCAGGATTTCTCCACCTTTGCCCGCCATTCTCCAAAACAAAAACAAGCCTAGCCTGCCTCATTACTTGCTTGTTGATTAATAGCCAGCAGCCATCAGACCTTGCCTCTATGCTCATTCTTTTCTGAAAAATAAAAGGGGCTTTTTTTCTTAAAGATAAAACTAACCTAATGAGCGAAGGGCCACTGTCATGGCCCTACGAGTATACAGCAAGGACAAATCTGCTGTCCTTCAAGGACTATTAACCAAACAGAGAGAGGGGGATGAGTATTTGGGGTCATGTTAAGGGCTGTGAGATGCTGCAATCCCTAAATATTGTTTGCCTTAGATGCTATCTGTCATGCCAACATGGATTACCAATAGGCCAGGTGCAGGGACGTTAGCACTGGCAAAGGCAGACAACACAGTTTGGTCAATTGCTATTCTATAGACCACCACAAGGAAGCCTGGGGAGCTCTGTGCAGAAAAGGACCGAGTCCTGCCTATTTGCATGCAGTACAGCAGAGAGACTAGCTGTGTCTCCTATTTCAAGGCCAGGATTGCTGCTGCACAGGGAGCTTCGGCCTTTTCAGTGGGGAGACCCAGGAGACTGCCTGTCAAAACACAAGTCTCCTGCTCAGACTTCCAGGATTAGAATGAGGGGCTGGGGGAATGAACAGTTCAGCTCAGTCCAACCAGGGGAAGCTGGTTTGTTGGGAAGGAAAAAGGAGGACATGAAAAGAAAAAAAATAAAGGAGAAGATGGTTGTAGATTTATTGGATGTGTGTGGTTTTATTTCACTCTAGACTGCCTGCTAGAGTGAGGAATATAAAGTTCAAATAAGGCCTTGGAAGAAAAATTCATTAATTCGAGTTCAACCAAAACAAACAAAAAAAAGGAATGTTTTCAGGATGGGGGGGGTTCCCCCTTTCTTCCCCCCATTGTGTTTTCCCTCTTCCCTGTCCCATTATGCATTCTTTATAGTAATTCCCAACCACTATTTGCTATGGAAACACAGAGAGAAGGTAGCCTACTGTTTCTTTTCTCTCCTTTTTCCTTTTTTTTTTTTTTAAATCGTGTCAAAGCCCCTTTCCTTCAGTAATCCTTGATATTCCCTCAGGAGCTGAGTTAAGATTTAATTGTGAAATTTGCATAGTAACTCAGCAAATAAATTCTCCAGTCTCTCATAGACCTTTCACTGCAGAGGGCCGTTTTAGTTATAAATCACTTATTTCGGGATCTCAACTGCGTTGGCATTTTGGGCCCCCAAGGGAAGTCAGGAGAGGAAAAAAAAAAAAGAAGTCAACCCATGGCACTCTGGGTTACCGCTGAGCTGTGTTTTCTCCTCAGTGATGGGGCTGACGGGGACGAAGGAAGGCAGAGTGTGGTCACAAGGCACAACATGTGCATCTTTTTACTTAATGCATGCATTCATTGCTTAGGAAAATGTGGGTCATCTCTTATGTCACTTCCTCTTTTTTCATGTCATTCCACTTGAGGAAGTGTAATTACACAGTAGGTCAAAAATGGAACACGGGAGGGATAAGGAATGCTTTTCTCTCTGCTTCAATCCTTCTAAAATGTATGTCAAACTACAGGAAATAACACTGGAAATCACTGGAAGACCATGGGAGGCAGCCAAGGAGATAGCTGGTCCTGGAATTAGGGATACCTGAGTTCAAATCGAGCCGCAGATAATCAATAGCTGTATGAACTATTTGCCTCAGTTTTCTCATCTGTAAAATGGGGATAATACTAGCAACTATCTCCCAGGGTTGTTGTGAGGATCAAATGAGATAATAACTGTCAAACAGCCTCATGTGTGACCCAAAATAAGTGATAAATAGAGTTAATTATTATTACTATTATCTCACTGAGTTTTTGTGAGCATCAAGTGAGATATTTGTAAAGAATTTAATACAGTACCTGGCACAGAATAAGTACTATATAAATATCGATTATCATTATTATTATTAATAACAATCTTGCTGAGTTGTTGTGAAGAGCAAATCAGATAAGATTTGTAAAACACTTCGTCCAGTGCATGGTACACAGTAGATACCACATAAATGTTTATTAATAGTTATTATTATCATTGCCTGGCTGGATTGTTTTTAGGATCAAATGAAATAATATTTGTAAAGTGGGTAATGCTGTGCCTGGTACATAGTAGATATGATATAAAAGTTTCATCACCTCTCTGGGTGACTGTGAGGAGGAACTGTAAAGCTAAGTGCCTTACAATTATTTTCCCACTTAATTCTCCCACCAACCCTGGGAGGTAGGTGCTATCTTTCCCCCTATTTGTACACTGCCTGACACATAGTAGGCATTCTAGAAATGCTTATTGCCTTTTCCTTTCTCTTCCCTCCCTTTCCTGTGGGTACAACATGAGAACATATGGGAAGAGAAGTCAGAAGAAATTATTCTAAGAAGATTTATGTCCTAGTGAAAAGAAAGCATTGACTTTTTAAACCATGTGGTCTCCAGACCTGGAAGAAAACTCAGGGACCATTTAGAGGAAAGGCAACTCCATTTTACAAATGAGGAAAATGAGGTCACCCAGAGAGCAAGGACAAGAGGCAGAGTTTGAATCTAGGTCCTCTGCTTAGAGACCCAGATGTCTTTCCCTTGTGACGTAGTCTCCAGTCTAGTTCCCAAGAGACCCGACTAAATCTTTAGCAAGCCACAGGCATTGCTCTCATTAGCAACAGCCTAGAAAGATCTAAAGCAACTCCAGAAATGTCCCTATTCCAACAAGGCTGGGTGGACAGAGCAGTCAAAACTCAAAATTGTTTTGCATTTTCACTTGAATTCTGACTTTAGATGTTCTTGCTGTCCTGATATGAGACCTAATTCTAGTTTCACAAATCATACTGATGAGTTGGAGCAAAGTTTTCTTGCCAGCACTCTTCAAACGGTCCAGTGGCCCCCTCACATTTATCGTTTCCCTTAGAATCACAGGCAGGCTCCCCTTTCCTAACCTGAGTCAATCATGAACCAGACTCAGGTTGTAAAGTGCAGTCACTGCATGTTCTGGGGCTATCCTAATAGATGAAGGATTGAATGCTGCCAGAAGAAAAATGCACAACCAGGGAAAGGGGGAAATAACTATTTTTATCATTCACCCTGGGAATACAGCGTGTCTCTTTAGAATTCCTCACCAGGATATAAGTGGGCCTAAAATGAGGTGCTGGGTTTGACCTGTTTGGCCTCTGCTGGCCTCTTATAACCCCAGACTCACCAAGAAGGCAAGGGTAGTAACTATTGCTGGGACAACAGTAATTTTATGCCACATTTGTGGATTGTAAGAGGACAAGCTGTTGCTTGAAGTCAAATGGAACTTTTATCAAGGTTTTGTACCCCTGACTCAAATTGTAGTGTTACCATTAAAGAATTTGCAAAGCCCAAATTGCAGATTTTAGGCAGATTAACATAAATCAAGAGATTAGTTATTTAAAAAAAATATTCATTATGCTCCTAAAAACTTCATTTTTGCTTCCCTCTTTAAAACTACACATTACAACCATACCGGTAGAGAGTGTTTCCTCATCCTGGGAGTTCCTGATACCAATAAACTCAGATCTTCAATTCCTATTCCTATCCTCTATTTGTCATACAGCAACATTACATGGTTTTCTAATTCTCAATTTACTCTTGATAGTGTTATGAAGACAAAACAGAACAAAAATAACAATGGAAGCCCAAGTCTCAAATACAAGTCAACAATCTAACATGTCATGATCCATGTCACTCTACCCTTTCTGATGCTGTTTAGTAAGAATAATTAATTCTGCATCCATTTTATGTAGCTTTGAAGTTTATAAATGTTTTACCTCTATTATCTCACTTTGAGCCTCAGCACAACTTGATTGGGTAGGTGGTTTAATTATCCCCATTCTATAGATCCCCTAATAGATGGAGGCTAAAGCTGTTTCACGGTTTGCCCAAGGTGGCAAAATTTCTGAGTCAGGATTTGAATCCATTTCTTCCTGATTGAAGTTCTGCATTTTAGCCACATCTTTAAACCAAGAACTTCTCATATTGCTGTCTTTTCTTCTAGAGCTAGTTCAGTTATTCAATCAGCTAGTAATTGTTAAGCAGCTAATTATGTGCCAGGTTCTCTGATAAATGCTGGAGATAAAAAGAAAACCTAAAAATTGTGTCTTTACTAGAGGATCTCACATTCTAATGGAGAAAACAATATGTAAAACAAAACAAAACCCATTAGAAATAACAACAAAAGCCTAGCTATAAATAAGATATGTATACAGTACACAGAAAGTAATCTCAAGGGGAAGGCACTAGTAGTTGGGGGAAGACCAGGAAACACCTTCTACAGAAGATGAGCTTTAAGTGTATCTTAAAGGAAGTCAGGGACCCTAAGACCTCAGGAGCTGAACTTCTACCAGACAACTCAGACTAGTTCCTGCTCTCTGGTTCTAATATCAAGCAACACTCCCAATTCCAGGTAAGATTTCACCCCAAGTCTTGAGGACACACCCACCAGCCTTATAGTAAAAGTTAGACGTACCTTCCAAGGTTTTGTCCTGTGTGAATCATATTTGGAAAGATAATCACAGTCTGCCCTCCCTAAAGACAAAGTCTACAGTGGTGGAGCCAAGTCATCTACCATAGGTTCCCAAAGTGAATGATACCACCCCTTGGGGATGCTAGAACAATCCAGGGGCAACAATAGTAGCCTCTCATGTAATTGGAGGGCATTGAATAAACATAAGGGGGCAGTGGAAACATAAGGAAAGAAGACAAGAAAATTTTGAAAAACCATTTGTACATATTTCATATATTGTGCAGCAGAGTTAAAGTCATAGTGATTACATTATTTTCCAAATAAACACACAAAATGCAAGTAACAAAGCATCGGTGGTAAAGTCCTCCAATAGATCTTAACAAGCAAGTGTTGGCAGGCTAACCTGTTTCACATTGTCCAGAGTCTAACATGCATTGGCAGGAATATGTTCATGTAATGACTTGTTTACAATATGATACTATATGGTCACATGACAATATTTCATCATCAAAATTTCAATGCAGGAAAAAATATACAAATTTACAATGAATTATTAAGTTTAAGATGTGTCACTTTAAAATATATATATTTTAATATTTTTGAAATGATACAAATTTCAAAAAAAAATCATTAAAGGGTTTTGATCTAGACAAAGATTCTCCAGAGATCTGTGTTTCTACAATAGATCTCTATTGTCTTCTGCTACAGAAATCCAACATGAATGGTTTATCCCTGAAAGGCCATACTGGACCAGGCTCAAATGTTTCTGCCTTAATGAATAACAACCAAATGTTTATTCTACTTTAGTAAGACAACATCTTGGTTTATTAAAAAATAATAATGAAAACAGCTGGAAAAGGAGAATTTTCATCTTTCTTCTAACTCAATTTAAGACTTCCCTGATCCCTGCAAATCAAGACTATATACTGAGTTCAACATTTCCAATGGATATTTGGATGCCCAAAGAGAAATGTTAAATGAATAAGACTATAAGGGTATATAAAGAGAGAGACAGCATCTTATATAGTCAAAAATGTGCTATAGTTAGAATTTTAGGAAGACTCAAGTACAAATCCTACCTTCATATTTACTGGTTGGGTGACCTTGAAAAAGTCACCTAAACTCTCAGCCTCAGTTTCTGCATATGCAAGATGGGATTAGTGATACTTGCAGTGCCCATCTCACAAGTAGTGAGAATAAAATGACAAATTGTATTTAAGGATCTTTGCAAACCTCACAGGACTATATACATATAAGCTGTTATAATTACTCCTTCTATCCCACAAAACTCCTATTAATCCATTAAGTCATGGGTCTTGTACCTCAGTTAGTTCATTGAATATTTATTCAAATGAATTTTGAGAAAAAAAAAGAGGATAATGAATGTGAATATATATAATATATATTATATAATAAATATATATTTATAGTATGTAATTATATATAATATATTTAATAAATATATGTTTGTAGTTATAGTATAGTTTTATATGCTTACATATTTTTTATCATTTGTTCTCATCAACACCGCAGGAAAGAGACATTATTACAATATAATGGAAATGAGGCAGCTAGATGGCAAAATGGAGTTCTAGTCCTGGAGGCAAGAAGACCTGAATTCAAATTTGGCCTCAGATACTTACTGGATGTGTGGCCCTGGGCAAGTCACTTAAACCTGTTGCCTGATCTGTAAAAAATAAACTAGAAAAGAAAATGGCAAACCGTTCCAGGATCTCTGCCAAGAAAACCCCAAATGGGGTCACAAAGAGTCAGATAGCTGAAAAATAAATAGCGGAAATGGGACTGGGTTTGAAGTCAGGGGAATGTGGTTTGAATCTAGGCTTTGTCAGTTATTAGTAGCCTGATTCTGAACGTGTCAATTAACTGTTCTTGGCTTAGTTTCCTCATCTGTAAAATGAGGTAGTTGAATTAAATGACCTTTTAGGTGCTGTCCATCTCTAAGTTTAACCCTGTAACGATCCCATGTTGTAGATGTGGAAACTAAGAGAGGCCAAGTAACTTAGTGAGAAAAATCATTGCATATTATAATTATAGCGCGAAGAGATGCTAAAGATGGTCTACTACTATCCCCTCATTTAAGAAAAGTAGGAGCCTCAGAAGATAAGTAGCTAGAGGTAAAGGATAGTAGAGGTAAAAAGTATAGTAATTGGACTCCTAGAAATATATCCCCTAAACCACTAGTTCTTAAAATTTTTGCCATCAGGTCCACTTTACGTTCTTAAAAACTGAGTACCGCAAATAGATATTGTTTATCTGGGTGATAGCTGTACATATTTACTGTATTAGAAATTTAAAATGATAAATATTTAATTATTTATTAATTCACTTGAAAATAACAATAATAAATTCATCATCACATGTTAACATTAATATTTTTATGCAAGATAACTATAGTTCTAAAACAAAATAGTTATAGTTTTAAAGGTGAGAAGAGTGGTATTATGCTACATATTTTTACAAAATCTCTTTATTTATCTGGCTTAAAAGAAGAAAGCTGGATTCTCATAACTGCTTCTACATTTGATCTGTTATAAAATGTTGTTCCAGTTGAAGTATATGAGAAAAGTCCAGCCTTATACAGATATGTAGTTGAAAAAAGAAGTAATATTCATTAGGCAAATAAAACTTTAGCATTATTATTAAAGTAGTTTTGCAGGAAAACCGTGCAGATTCCCTAAAAGGGTCTCAGACCCATTGGGTTCCACAGACCTCACCGAGATCCACTGCACTCAGAAGTGTGCTGGTAAATGTTGAATAAATGACTTTCCAAGGGAGGAAACTGCATGCTGGACATCCTTTTAAGTTTAATGTATTATTAACATTTTCTCCATCAACTTTCTAGACTTCTAAAGTCCCAACAATCAAAAAAAACAATATATCAAGCCCTGATTTGCAGCATTTGTCAATTTCCCAGGTGTAAATACTCACACTGCAAATTTACCAATCAGCTCAAGCTGTTGGAGCAGACTCCAGCCCACCACTGGCTATATTACATCATCGTAGTTGTTCTTCAGTCATTTCAGTCATGTCCACCTCTTTGTAACCTCATTTGGGATTTTCTTGGCAAAGACACTGGAGTGATTTTCCATTTCCTTCTCTAGCTTATTTTACAGATGAGAACACTTGATTCAAACAGGATTAAGTGACTTGTCCAGGGTTACACTGCTAGTCAGTGTCTGGGGACACATTTGAACTCAGGAAGATGTCTTCTTGATTCCAAGACCAGTGCTCTATCCACTTTGCTACCTAGCACGTAGCTGCCAGTACACTGCTCCATGATGCCCTCCCCACCCAACCAAAGAAGAGCTTGATTTTCATAATGGAAACCAAAGACCACTAGCACAAGTCACTTGATGTCAGGCTAGAGGAAGCTGTCTGCTAAAGGCTGTTTTTTAGTGGTTGGGAAAAGTAAGGTTAACCTAGAATCCAGAAAGTTGTGCATAAAGATGAGAAGCAGCCACAGGATTAGCTGCAGCTTTTAGCTCAGTAGATGAGAAAATGCGTGTCAATGTAAATTATGGAAATATATACAAACACTATCTTTTACTTATGATGAGTTGATATCAATTAATAGTAAGCAGTATGTTGACCTACATTTATATCTTTGAACACACTGTTGCCGTTCATTTCTAATAAAGAGCCCAGACTTTAGAAATGAAGGCAAAAGCATGTATATGCAAACCCACATGCCATCCCACATTAGTGCCTTGAGAACAAAAGGGGACCCCAATTGAGAATATCATCACCACCTGCAAGCACACAAAAGAAAAGATAAAAGCAAACTCACCTTGAAAATCCATCACCCTTCAATTCAATAAATATTCTAAGTGCCTACTAGGTGCTCATATTGTTCTAGGTACAATTTCATTTTTTAAATATAATTGCAAAACCTGGTAAATTGCAGAGTTGATTGTCATTTTTACTTTCACTGTCCCTTGTAAAAAAAAATAAATTCTAACATTTGAAGAAAAAATGCTAAAAAAGGGGGGGGGGGATCTAAACTCTAAACCTAAGATCCCATGATCCTATAATCAGAAACAATTTGCCCCTTCAAGTCTTCTGAGAAAAAAACAATTCCTAATTCTTCCAAAATCTGAGAATTGAAACAGCTAGCCACAGTTCAGACCTTGGTGGTTTCAGTTTGCCATGGATGATTTCCACCATCTAGCATGGTAATGAAATACATATTCAGTGCTTAATAAATATTTGCTGAATATATGCCTGGATGGATGTAAGGATAGGCACATCTTTAAAGATATCCTTTCTCCATGCAAACTTACACAGCAGATGGAAGTCACACACAATCAATTTCGACAAAATACTATGTCAAGCAAACAACTGGAAATGAAGGTTGACGTCTTCTTAAGTCAGATTTCTCTCTTCAACTCTACTTATTAAATTAATGAAACTAAACCTGTAGCTTTAAAGGTCAAGCTGATGGAAGATATAGAAGCTTTGTGCTGAGAAGCATCTTAGGCTGAAACTGAAGGAATAAAAATGAGAAGACTCAACATGGTAACGTAAGATTGTCCAGCTAACTCGTGTGGTTCCAGATCTATTTATATATTTCATATATAGATAGAGATCCACATTTCCCACCTCCCTCAAACACTGGAAAGCTTTAAGAAGAGGGAAAAGAGGGCAGAATGCTTGCCAGTTTGGGGTGCATATTTGATTACAAGGCTTGTTCCTGCAATCCAGCTCTAATATGCCACTAATTAGGTAGGGGACAGCTCTGATTGTGATGAGATTGTCCCACTCTCTCTTAGATTTCCTAGGAGACACATTAATTAAAGTGATTCACCTTCCTAACTAACTGAAACTTTTCTGGAGTCTTAGCTTACCTCCTTACACCCTCCCCATCCCCCAACTTCTCTCTCTTCTCTAGAGAAAAACAATCCCTGTGTAAAATAAGCCAGGGAAATACCTTCACTGCCTAAACACTTTCAGGAAATTCCAAACAGTACAGACAAAATAAATTGCCTAAGGACTGGAAAGATATTTTCTCAAAGTATATAAAAGAACCAGACAAAACCACAGGTAGGTTAACAGCACGATGATATGGTAAACAACAAATATGCACTTAGACTGGCATACACAGGCACCAAAATGTATTGCAACAGGATGTAGAAATAAAAAGAAATGCAACTGGGTTGAATGCTTAACAAAGTCAGTTCCTAAGATTTACTCAGGATATCTTTTTAAAAACAGGTATTTCAGTTTGGGTGTGTTAACTTCAATAACCAACACCAAGAAAAACTCTAAAAACAATAGCTTTCCTGCACTGGCAGCTCAAGGCAGTTCACAGCCAAAAAAAAAAAAAAAATACTGTTAATCTTGTACAATGTACCTCCCTCCTCGCTACATAATGTTCCATTCGCACAGGAAAGGCTGTAGCGCCAATATGCTGGGAGAGTCATTTTCCCCATTCCTGGGAAGACTTGTCAGTCAATATGGAACCACCTCCTCTTATATTTCTGGAGGAGAATAAATCAAGAATGTTGTTTCCTAATCTTAACATGTGTCAGCATTCACGAGACTCACTAGCATAGCCAGAAATTCTAAAAAAAAAAAAAAAAAAAAATCACTTTAATGAAGCCCTACACAAAGAGTAGAAAAAACTTTGTTTAACTTGTTTCTCAGGTCTTTCCCTATTTAAATGTACATGCTCACCAAGTTTTGTATGATTTTGAGCTAGAAAGGACCTTAAAGGTCAACTAGTTGAGACACGTCATAATATAGGTCTACTGATCCCATGTGGCTGGCAATAACTGACCAATGTAACCTGAACCAGATTAAAATGTAATTGGAAGGTGTTCCACAAAATTAATAAAAGTGCAATACAACATGTTAATTTGTGATTTTCTAAGTCAATGTGCAGTCCACAAGAATTGTTTTGATTTGAGTTTGATGCCACTGAAGCAAGTCCATTCTCTTTATTTTACAACCAGATAAACTAAACCCCAGGGTCATGAGGTGGTTTGCCCAAGGTCACACAATAAGAAACAACTGGAATTCAAACTCAGATAAATTGTTTTTTTTTTTAATTCATCAATTAGACTGTACACTAATTTGGATCAGCCTTCTCCTAAATAATATCAAATTCATGAGATTTTGTTAAATATTGATTTGCAATTTTAAGAAAAGTCACGATTATATTGGCAGAAGAAGAAATGTATTTTTCCTTTTATAGTCACTTTCTCCCTGCAACATGGGATGCTGTGTTGGTATTAACTGTGGGACAGTGAAAAAAGTGTTGAATTTGGAGTCAAAAGACCTGGCTTCAAATCCTCACTCTGCCACTTGCTACCTGTGAGAACTTAATTAAGCCTTAGTTTCTCTGGATCTCAGTTTCCTTACCTGTAAATTAAGGTGGCTGTGTTCAATGACCTTTTATGTCCCTTACAGCTCAAATTTATAACTCCACAAGTCCCATCACCTCTCTTAGTTACTTTTAATTGTTAATTGAGGGTTTGGGATTAGTTGAGCTCAAAGGTCTCTTTCCATCTGTAAATATATCATCCTAAATACTACTAAAGGTAACAACTGACATCTTAAATCCCTTGAAGTTTTGCCAAGGATTTTTTATACATCATCTCATTTGATGTTCTCATAAGACTGAGATAATTATCACAATATTATTTATTGGCAAAATAATAAGAATAGTTAACATTTGTATCAAGTTGAAGGTGTGCACAATACTTTAGCCGTTACCTCATTTGATCCTTACAATAACCCTATAATAACTATTTTTATAGATGAGGCAGCTAGGCAGTGCCATACTTCACAGAACGGTAGGTTTGGGGTCAGGAAGACCAGAGTTCAATTCCAGCCCCAGACACTTGCTAGCTGTGTGACTCCACTGGGCAAGTCATTTAGCCTCAGTTTCCTCAACTGTAAAATGGGGATAATAATAGCACCTACCTCCCAGGGTTGTTGTAAGGATCAAATCCAAGTATTGTCTAATACTTGTAAAGTGCTAAGCACAACTAGTGCCTGGTGCACAGCAGCTCTGATATAAATGCTAGCTATAATGATTATTAGCATTGTTAATAATGACATTGTTATTATTACAAGGAAATAGGCAAAGAGAGGTTAAGTGTCATAGAACTAGCAAGTGTCTGATGCTGGCCTCCCGACTCCAGGATGCTCTCAACCATGCATTCAAGCTGCCTAAAATGTGCCTTCCCTCTTTGCCCTTTACTAGATGTATTCTCTTTGCTTATACATAATCTTCTTTTTATGTTTTTCTTATTTATCTATACGGGTGTTGGGTTGACATCCCTTCAATTGAACATATGTTCTTATATCTCTGTGTGTGTGTGTACACATATGTATACAAATTTAGATATAGGTAGACATACCTATGTTTTTCTCTCTAACATCTTAAAACTAAGACTAAGATCCTTATTAAACACTAATGCACATTCACAAACTTCTAGAACACACCCTGCATTTTCTATAGCTTCAGGATGCAGCTAGTCAGGAAACCTTTATTGAGCTGACATATTATTATGTGTCAGGCATCGTAGTAGTAGTCGTAGCAGTAGTAGTAGCAGTGATAGTAGTAGTAGCAACAGAAGTAGTAGTAGTAGCAGCAGCAGCAGCAGCAGCAGTGGCAGCAAATATTTATGTGCCAAGCACTATGCTAGGTACTTCACAATTATTATATCACTTGATTCACACAACAACCACTGGAGGTAGGTGCTATTAATAAACCCATTTTACAGATGAGGAAACTGAGGCAAACAGAGATTAAGTGATTTACCCAGGGTCACGTTGTTACCAAGCGTCTGAGACTGGATTTGAACTCAGGTCTTCCTGACTCCAGGTCCAGCTCTCCTTCCACTGAGCCACTTTGCTACTAAGTACTAGGGATACCAAAAAGGTGAAAATAACCCTTTGGCTAGTAAATAGAACATAAATAACCCCATAGTAAATTCTTTATAAGCTCTGGAAGGGAAGGTTCTGGATTATCTTTTGGACAGATAAGGGCCATAGATGGAATGTTAGAAGTCATGAAAAAAAGTTGAGGGTTGCAGGGGTCAAAGGGAGGAAGACAAAAAGAATGAGTTACTAGCTCCTTACCACCCATTTTCCCAGAGCCAAGATCCCAGTAGTGAATTGACATGACCACAGGAGTCAGCCAGTTGCTCTGATGCACCTTTTAGGTAACCAAGGGCTCTGTTACTGGAATTACCTGAGAGCAAAGGGATGAATTCCTGGTTAACCTACTTCCAGAGAAAAGGCAGAAAGACCTTGCTTTCAGTACATGACTTGTCAACCCAGAAGATGTGATTTCTATTCTGTCTATAGTACTGCATGGCTGGACCAAGCAAATCCCTTGATCTCCCCATGCCAACTTTTTCATCTATAAGTAAAAATAAAATCTGCCTTCCCAAAAGAATCATGAGGATTCACGAGAGTCTGTAAAATGCTTTTGAGCTAGCTGGAAGAAGTGCAATATCCATACATATATATATGTGTGTATGTATGGACATGTGTATGTATGGACATATATACACATGCATATAAGCATGTGTGAACATATGTATATCAGCATGTTTATATATGTACATGTATACATGCATATATATGTATATGTATAAAACTAAGTATAGTGTTGACTGTTAAAGCTCTTTCCCCCTGCTGAAAAATGAATTATGGGTCAGGAAAGTCAATGAAAGCCCCACAAGGTATGGACTGGAAGTTGGGGGCAAACCCATCAGCTATTTAACTCTATAAAACTAGGCTAAGACTTTTGGTGCTAAAAGTTATGAAACTCTCAGACTCATCATGCAAAAAGCAGACAAGTGAAAAGAGATGAGCCTACAGAAGATTTTATGGGGCCATGAGGTTGGGGAGAATGGGAAACAGGAGGAGTGAGTTTATCTTGGCATGTGCCTGAATATGTAGCTGTGGAAAGCCCATATCATTAGGTCCTTTCAGAATCTCAAGGGGAAAAAAAAGTATGATTCAGGGAAAAGCCTTGATAGAAGGTCTAAGGGGTTTCTTATTTCATTGAAACCAATTTTCCCATCCCTGCTGCTTACCAGGATCAGCAAGTAGCACATTTGTATCTGTCTCTGTGTGGATCTCTCGCTGGAGATGTCTTTTGGCTCCAATTCAAATTCATTTCAGTGCCTAGAAAGAGATATTACTTGTTATAAAGCAATGCCTAGATTGTTTCCAGTCTAAACACAACTCTTTCTTAAACCCAGGGACCGGTATTTGGGTTGTCTATAGGTAAAGAGTGACAGAGATTAAAGGAAGAGAGGCCTGATGCTGCATACTTTAAAATAAAACAGGCACAGTTTTCAGAAACCTCTTTTAAGGTGTTGTAAATCCAACTTTCTAAATGCCCAAGGCTGAGTTTATCTATAAGTATCTGGGGGGAGATTTCTGTGTCTATTAATCCGTTTTCCTGCTACCTTACCTCAGGGCTTAAAGGCTACATAAACTATCCAGCTGAAAGGCTATTACAAAAAGTCTCAACGGACAGGTATCCCCTTCCACCTTCTCTCCTTTGGCAACACACCACTGCTTTGGGGGAGAAAATCATTCAAGATGGAGTTATAAAGTCCCCGCAGCAGATCAGTATTATGTGATAAGAAGAAACCTGGTCTCTGCATCAAGGGAGAATGTGACTATTTAGCCTGTTTGAATCCTTTTCTAAATGGTTCACAAAATAGTGGATAAAGGGAAATCAGTGTATATCATTTATTTAAACTTCCAAATGGCTTTTGATAAAGTCTCTGACAAGGAAGCTATTAAGGAAGCTTGGTAACTGTGGGGGTGAAAGGTAAAATCCTGTTATGGATTTTAAAACCAAGAAATAAAGAACAAGAATCAATGGTCATTTCTCTGCATGAGAAAAAGTTAATAGGTAAAGTGCTAGGAAATCGGTACTTGTGCCAGTTTTATTCTATTTAACGGAGAATTTTATTAGCAAAGTAATCAGAAATTATAGGCAGCTAGGTAGAGTAATGGATTGAATGCTGAATTTGGAGACAGGAAGACCTAGGTTCAGATCCTGCTTCAGACAATTTATTAGCTGGCAAGTTACTTAATTTCTCTCAACCCCAGTTTCCTCACTGGAAAAATGGGGATAATAATACCTACTTCAGGGGTTTTTGTGAGGGTTAAAGGAGATAACTAACTATGTATAATGTTTTGTTCTTGTCATTGTTCTGTAGTTTTGATTTTATGCCTGGCTCTTTGTGACCCCATTTGGGGTTTTCTGGCAAAGTAGTTTATCATTTCTTTCTCCAGCTATTTTTACAGATGAGGAAACTAAGGCAAAGAGAGTTAAATGACTTGCCCAGCACCACACAGCTAGAAAGTGTCTGAGGCTTGATTTGAGTTTAGGAGGATGAGTCTTCCTGACTTCAGTGCTGTGCCACCTAGCTGCCTATGTATAGTGCTTAGCAAACCTTAAAAGTGATATATCAATCCTAGTTGATTATATGTTATTATTGTTATCATCAGCCAGCTGGAAATATTTGAATAGTATAGAATAATAGACATATGTCAGAAAGACCTGCCTTCAAATCCTTAGCTCTGTCAGTTGCTCACTATGTAATATTGAGCAAGTCACTGACTCAAGTCACCTGCCTCAGATAACTTACTACCTGTGTGACCTTTAGTGGATCACTTCTCTGGGATTCAGTTTCCTCATTTGTAAAATGAGGGAATTGGACTGGATAATGACTAAAGTCTTCTCCAGCTTTAAATCTCAGGTCCTTTGATCCAGTGAGTCAAAAATGTGCCACCAGAAGAAAAAAAATATCTAGCCCATTTAGGGTGCCAAGCTAGTAGATATGGTGTGAAGGTGAGAAAATAATGATCCTTGGTGAATTGTTGGCACATAGTTTACTCGTAGCAAATATTGAACTTTGGCTACCTTCCCTTTGCCATGACCATTCTTATGTTTACTCCTTTCACTCGGTGAGTAGTTGTCTGATGTGTGCTCAGGAAATCCAAACTATGTTATTAGTACTCCAAATCAATAATGAGAATTTATTAAGAGCCAACTATGTGCTTGGCCCTACATGAAGACAAAATGAAACAATCTCTGCCCCCAAGGAGCTTACAGTCTATGAGACTATTACCACTACTTAGTTACTATTAATTTAGCTGCTAATTACTACAGGGCCTATTCTTTCATTGGTATGGGGAAGTCCAAATGAGAAAACTCCCTCTCCCAAAGAGGAGAGGCAACTGCTTTGAAAATTAAGAGATTTAGCTAATTGCATAGAGCCCCATCAGTATATGTCAGAGGTGGGACTTGAAATGAGGTCTTCCTGACTCTGACATCTTTCTATCCTAAAGCCATGTCACTAAAACCACAGTAATTTTAACATAAACTGAAGCCAAGCATTACCAAAACATCACTGGCAGTAGGATGGCCTTCTTTGTCCTCCATTTATAATGGCTGTCCATTGTCCATTATGGTTGACTTAGACATCCCAGCCTTACAGTAAATACCTTCTGTCAACTGTTCCTAACATTCCAACTTCTCTCTTATTTAAATAGTATTCTGAGCACAAGCCCTTCCTTGCTGCTAATTAGTCCACTTAAAAAATACCATCCCCACTCATCTTCACCTGTCCATCATTCTTGTCTCCCTTCCTGGTCTTAAAACAACTACAAGAAGGTCTTGTAGGCGCATAACTTATGTCTCTCAGCACTCCTCTAGTCTGAATCCCTTCAGTACTTATGGGCCTTGCACTTCTGGAGGATTTTTCAAATTGCTGCAATGTATCTTACCATAGTCTCATATGTATGTATGTCATCATTTACCCTGTGAGTTTTTTGATGAGCAACCTATGTCTTTCCTTGGCAGCTAATGCTACAGCTAGTGTACTGTGCTGAATACACCAGGTGATCAATAAACAATTAATTAATTAGTAAATAAAATGTCCACCACTTTTTGTACCAGACCCATTCCGAAAAGCTGTTTGTCCGAAATTTTTGCAAATCAAATCTTGTTTTTATTGTTGGTATATATCTATGATTTCAAAGATGTTTTATTTCTGTTCCTTATTGATCTTCTGCTGGCAATGACTCAGAATACTTTGGCTTTGCATTCCCCTGTTCCTCCATTTGACAAATAGTTAATAACTGTAATCAAACAACAGTTAAGGGAATTCTTTTTTAAAGTAAAGAATGCTTTGGTATTTTTTCTACTTGGCATCTAACATCTATTTCATAAATTCTATTTTTTTTATTTCTAGTTTTATTTAATATCTATACTGCATGAAAAGGCGAAGTTTTTTTGTTGTTTTTCTTTTCAATAGCCATAACATGTTCTTCTCTATTAATGTAGATAACCAATCTACAACAAACATTTATTAAACACTATGTGCCAAGAACTGTTAGGCACAATGAATATAAAGACAAAAACAAAATCCCAACTCTGTCTTCAAGGGGTGTGTATTCTTTTGGGGAAAATCAGCACATACACATATACACAAAATAAATACATGGTGATGCCCTAATCAAGATTTATTTAAGACTGATAGATGAATCTGTGTCTTCTTGGCCAAGCCTAACTCAGGCTATGCCATCTATTTAGGCTCAGAATTGGAATGGAATGAAACAATCAATGACCATATAATAAATAATGAAAAGGAGATGACACAATCAAAAGGAGATTCAGTAAGGATGCATCAGTGATTCAGATGGATGAAAGTTCACTCTTCCTCCACATTTGTCATGGTGACAGTGCCTGGTCAGAAAGGTGGGTTGACCCACAATGCAGTGAGGGTCCCATCAAGCATGAGGAATGACAACTCCTCATAGGCTGGGCTTGTTACGTGTTCCCAGGAAACCACCAAAGGTTGGGGATCCAGTCTCCTGGACCAATCAAGTCTCAAGAATGATTTCACTACCCCTTTGTGGGAGAAACTAGCCTAACTCAAATGAAACAAATGTTGCTCCAACCACATGTGATTTCATGATCAATGTGAGTACTTTCTCCACAAAGGCAGACCACAATTGTGGCCCCCATTTGTTCTATATATCCAACACAGAACATCCCATAAGCCCGTGGGGAGCCTTCTCTGATTCTTTTAATTGCTTGGAGATACTGATGTTCAGGTGGTCCATCTCTTAAATCTCATTCTTGCCACATGACCTCTCTCTTTTTTTCATCATATATGTCCTCAATAAAGCCTTTTGTACCACATTCCATGAGCAAACCATTTTGATTCATATTCTGTAGTCTAAATTATACACACCATGTGTCTTTCCATTGCTTTTCAGATAATTCATCATTAGAAATTTCTGAAACCATGGAATTCTTTGATTTGTAGCAACGTTTGTTAAAATTTGCAGTTGCTTTTGTTAAAAATTCTGTGAAATGGGAAATCAAGAGTTTTTATTTTTTTTATACCTCTATGGGGCCCTGAGTTATTTTACTTGAATTTCAAGCAAGGACAATATAATATTCCAGTGGAAAAAACTAGGATAATTTATCCATACAATGATTGCTCATACAAAAGCCTCAAAGAGCTCTTGAATGTAGCAATGAATTCGTTAATGGAAAAAGCATTGTACTAAGCCCTCACTATGTGCCAAGCACTGTGCTAAGTACTGAGGTTTTGGATGGAAAAGTAAGGCCTACCCTGATCTCATGTAGCTCACATTCTAATGGGGGAAGCTACATACACATGAGGGTTCATGCCCTGAGATTCTCTGTTTTACAGTATTGGGCTATATTTGCTTTCCTACGATTCTGAAGATTACAGAGATGTCCTCATAACTACCGTTCTGAAGATCTTCTGAAAGGACCAGCATTCTCTAAGCATCATCAATAATGTAATACAAGAGAAAAGAAAACATTTTCTCATGGTAAGGGAGAAATCATTACCATAAACCAAAAGGCCAGATAGGATTGTTTCCAGACTTCTCACACACAAACACATGCACACAAAGCAAGAAGACACTCGCTGACTGCCCTAGACGTGTTTCCTGCTCAGGGCTTGGCAGGCTGCCTTTCCTGCCCAACCCACTGGATTTAGCATCTGAAGTAAAGTGGAAAATAAAAGCTAAGGAGAAACCATATTTGGGCACCAGCCCTGAGAGAGGAAAAGAAAAGAGGAAGCGGGCAAGCATAATTAGAGTAAATTAAATACAGTATGTTAATAGGCAGAGAGGAATATGACAGCAAGCTATAACCTGCCAAACCATCTGAAGGAAGTACAGGTGTTTGCTGCTTTTCTCCAGCCTTTGTCATTTTTCCTTCCCCTGGATTAACAAGTCTGAGAAGTCAATGGACACATTTTTTGAAGTGTTTGGGTGGGATTATTGCCCATCACCGACAGACACAAATCACGCTAATGCCCTGGCACTGTCATTAGGGAAGAAAGGGGGCAACTTACTATTTCATTTGTCACCACTTTCATGGCCTATATTTTCATCATTTTTTCCCTGTACAAAATAACCCCTTTCAAGAGAGTGAGAGAAAGCCTTTTCCTCATTCAGAGGTCAGGGAAAGGTGCCAGAGGAGTAAATTGGAAGTGTTCATGTCTGTTGGTGGATAGGCTGTATACATCCAAGAGAGAAATTCGATTGTCAAATTTGGGAGGAGAACAGCGAGGAAAATGAAGAAAAGATAGAACTGGGTCAAGGGTGGGGGAAATGTGGACTTCCTCTTGGCTTTGTCTCCCCTCAGGAAAGGAGAAAACCCTAAACCCTCTTGCTTTCATGTAAGCAAAAGAGTAAGAATATGGGCCTCCTTACATTTGTGCTGTTTGCTGCTGCCAGCCCTTGGCATCTTTTCAGTATGAGGTATGTTAACAAATAAAGAAATGTTCTCTTGGGCCTCTAATAACATTTATTCTATGCATCATTTATTCAGAGGAACAGGATGTTGTGTATATATATATATATATATACATATATATATCTTTTTTATTCCTCATGTGCCCTCTTTTAAACATAATGGCTGAGCTTACCTGTTTGCTTTTGTCTACTTTGCAGTTCTCATTCAACTTTGGCCAGCTCTCTCTCTGCAGCTCGCCTGTGTTCTGTGTGTTCCTTGCAGTTTGTGTATCAGTGAAAAGAAGAATAATATGGTGGTCCCTGTTGGGTATCTCTGACCTTGTTATGCTTCTGATAAGCTGTCTCAGATCTTCAGTGGAAATAGGAAAGTTGCCTATCTTATTTTTTTCCTTCATCTAGCTGTGTGGTTCCACTGTCACAAGAATCTCCCTAGTATTGAAATTTCCCCAAAAGAATTATACATTTTATAGTCCTAGATAGCTGTCAGGGCCACTGTGAGATTTCTGAAGTCCACTGGACTTCAGAGGTTGGACTGGAACTCAGATCTTTCTGATTCCAATGCCTATCTTCTATACATTAAGTTAGAATTCCTAAATACTACTTTCAGTTTCATTTTAGTCTACATTTGTTATTTCTTTTTTTCTCATAGTTTATCTTCCTGTCCCTTTCATTGATTGCACTATAAAGCAATTTTTAAAAAAAATTAACAAAACCTTTATCACAATAGTTTCAAGTCCAGAAAAAAAATCCTGCATTGGCCATGCCTAAAATTTCCTATCTCTCTCATTATTTTAAGATCATCACCTTTGTGGTAGGAGGTGAGCAGTCTGTTTCATTTTCAATCTTTAGGACTTTGTTTTATCATTGAATTGATCAGAGTTGTAAAGTTTAAAAGAAATTCCCTGTATAGCATTGCTGTCATCATATAAATTGGTCTCCTAGTTCTGCTCACTTTGCATCAGTTCATAAAGGTCTTTCCAGTTTCCTCTGGAAGTATTCATTTCATCATTTTTTATAGCACATATTTTGGGATGCTGTGAAAAGAGCAGCTATAAATATTTCAATATGTATAGGTCCTTTTCCTCTGCTTTGATCCCTGCTAGGTATAGGTCTACCAGTGGTATCTATGGATAAAAACACATGCATAGTTTAATACCTTTGGGGAGAATAGCTCCAAATTGCTTTAAAGAATGGCTGGACCAATGAACAATCTTACCAACCATGTACTCTTGTTACCATTTTTCAGTTGTTTCAGTTGTGTCTGACTCTTCATGACTCTGTTTTGGAGTTTTCTTGTCAAAGATACTGGAGTGGTTTGCCATTTCCTTCTCCAGCTTATTTGACAGATGAGGAAACGGAGGCAAACAGGGTTAAGTGACTTGCCCAGGGTCACACTGCTAATAAATATTTGAGGCCAGATTTAAACTTAGAAAGATAAGTCTTCCTGACTTTAGTCCTGGAGCTCTATCCATTGTACCACCTAGCTATCCTAATTGTACACTAGAGTACCTGTTTTTCAGCAATCCCTCCAACTACTGCCAATTTTCTTCTTTTGTCATCTTTGTAAATGTGATGAGATGGACATAAAGTAGAACTTGAATATTGCTTGAATTTGTATTTCTCTAATTATTAGTGATTCAGAGGTTTTATATATGATCTTTGATAGCTTGGGTTTCTTCCTTTGAAACCTGTCAATGAATAAACATTGACCATTTTATCTATTGGGGAATGGTTCTTGTTGGTATAAATTTTAATTGCTTCATTAAATATCTTGGATATGAGACCTTTATCAAAGAAATTTGCCATAAAGATTTTCCCCCAGTAAACTGTTTCCCTTCTAATTTTAACATTAGATCTGGGGGCAAAAAAACGTTTAATTTTATGTTAATCAAACATTTTTGTTGTATTATGCTCTTTATCACTTCAGTCATGAATTCACCCCTTAACCACAGATCCAAAGGGTAATTTCTTCCTTGCTCTTCTAATTTTTACACATGTGATTGTTTACATGTAGGTAACATATTCCTTTGGAGCTTATTTTAGTATAAGGTGAGAAGTTAACTTACACCTAATTTCTGCCAAACTATTATCTGGTTTTCTTAGTAGTTTTTGTCAAATAGTGAAACTATCCTTCAGTAACTGGGGCTTTTGGATTTATTGAATGCTATAAAAATATTTTTATTTGCTTTTGATTGTTGTGAAGCTAATCTATTCCACTGATAACCTTTCTATTTTTTAACCAGTATTCAATCATTTTAATGATTACTGTCCAATTTGAGATTTGGTGCTGATAGAATCTTTTCCTTCTTGTTTTTCCCCCCATTATTGCCCTTGAAATTCTTGACCTTTTGTTCCTTCAGATAAATTTCATTATTTTCCTAGTTCTATAAAATATCCTTTTAGTACTTTGGCACAGCACTGGCTAAATACATTTAGGTAAAATTATTATTTTTATTATTTTGGTTTAACCTATCCATGTGCAATGAATACTTTTCCAATTATTTACTTCCATCTATATTTCTACAAGGACTCTTCTATTTGAATTCATATAGTTTTTGAGCGTATCTTGGTAGATATTCTCCCAAATACTTAATAGTTTCTGTATTTATTTTCTAGTCTCTCTGCTAGGTTTTGTTAGTAGTATATGCCAATCTTGTGATTTCAGTGGTATAGGCAAGTATTGATGAAGAAAGACTCCTCCTGATTAACAACGATTTGTCATCTTAAAAATCAATTTTATAACAAATGTGTCCATGTTTGCTGATTTTTGCTAAGTGCATAGTAAAACTTAAAAAAAAAATTTTTAAATAAAAACAAAAATAAATAAATCAAAGATTTTTGGCCATTTCAAGCTGCTATCACAAGTTAAAAGTAGAATGTAGCCTTGCAAGATTTATAAAAACTGTTAGCCTACCCAAATCTTCATTACTCAACCTAAAATTCTCCTAGCTCCTCATGATACTAGCCATACCGAAGAAGACTGAAGAGATCAGGGCTGATTTTCTACTCTCATGTCATTTTAAAAAATTTATTCTGCCTCCCTCTGCAATGTGGAAACATCCACATGAGCTGTTTATCAAACAGTGAAGAGGTTTTTACCTGCTGCTTCTTTGGTCATTTAGTCAAGTTTCACATTTCCCACAAGAGAGTTGGAAAGTGCCAATCCATCATTTTACCATTAAATTACCACTCTGAACATGTCACTCCCTCACTCACAAATTTTTAGTCACTCACTATTGCTTAGCCAGCAAAGTATAAACTTCCAATTCCAGCACTAAAAACCGTTCACACGGCTACAATCTACGTTTGAATGTTTTTTGTATATTATTCTTTTTTCAATTCTCTTTAACAAGCATTTACCAAGTGCCTCCTAAAAAGCAAGCATTTTGCTAAACTCTGATGATACAAATAAGAAAAAGATGGTCCCTGTCCTCAAGGAGTTTAGAATCTAATGTGAGAAGACAAAGGAGGGAGGGACAAGGGAGTGTCCAGCAGAGGGGCATGATCCCCAGGAGTGACAAGTAAGCAGAGCTACTGATGGAAAATGGAGGTTAGATGCAAAGTCCTGAGTTCACTTCAAGGGAAGATTTGTGGAGGAATTTATTGCTCCACCAGCCAGCCCTGCAATCAGAAGGGAGAGGTAACTGGGGGAGTTGAGATGCTGAGTAACAAAACCTGAATCAATCTGAATGGTGATGAGATTTCAAGTGATCATCTTAGCTGGGAGGATATTCTATCCAAAGAAGGCTACTCAGTGTCTTCCTTTCTTATCTATCTCTTTTGTATTAATGTTTTTGCTAATGTCAAACTCTAAACCAGGTATGAACCTTTCCCAGTCTCTACCTGCTAAAATTTTCTTTTCTTTTGAGGGCTAGCTCAGATGCCAACTCCTCCAAATTGATCTATTTTCACCTTTCCCTACACAGGTTAAAGTGATCTCTTGTATGTGAATTAGTTGTATCCCACTTTTCATGACTGTATTTGGGATTTTCTTGGGAAAGAAAAAAGACAGGCCCTGCCCTCAAGAAGTTTATAATCCAATATGAGAAGATAATACAGAAAAAAAGAAGCTGAAAAAGGGGGAGGGACAAGGGAGTGTCCTGCCATTTCTTTCTCTAGCTTATTTGACAAATGAGGAAACTGAGGTAAAGGTAAGTGACTTGCCCAGGGTCACACAGACACAGTGTCTGAGGTAGAATCTGAATTTGAAATTTGACTCTGACTCCAGGACCAGTGCTCTCTATTCACCTAGCTGCACCACCTCGCCACCCAAAGTGATCTCTCCACTCTCAAATTTCTACATCTCTTTTCCAATCTTATCTGACTCCTCTTGTATTGTATTTATTTGTTTATATGCCTTTTTCTCTATTAGATTTTAAACTCCTCAGGGAAAAGGGTTTTGTGATATCTGTCTTGGTAGTCCCAGTGACTAGGACAAAACTGAATTGAGTTGAATCAAACTTTATGTGCTGTAGTACAAGCACCTAAGTGCTTGGAGTCAGAAAGACCTGCCAGCCTAAGACACTTAGTTGTGTGACCCTGTGAAAGTTGCACAAGGTCTGTCTGCCTCAGTTGCTTCAGTTGTAAAAAAAAATAGAACATAATAGCACTTATTTCACAAGGTCATTGTAAGGATCAAATGAAATATTTCTAAAGCACTTAGTTTAAAATGTTTGTAAAGCCTGGCACATAGTAGGCACGTACTGAACGCTTCCTCTCCCCTTCACTATAAAAAAAGCTCAATAGTTCTGGGTGCTTTGCCAATTGACTCCATAACGAGTCAATTAAATTTAAATGAAGAAATGATTACTAAGTATTTTTACGTGTTAACTGAATGTGGATAAGGAGAAAGAAATTGAAGATGTAATCCTTGTCTTCAAGGAGCTTACTATCAGTTTTGGGATATAGCATTCATAGCGTAATGTGAAAAAAAACATAACTATACAAAAATAATACATATCTCTTCATCTTTTTGGCAAAAATAGCATAAAGGGTTTTATCAAATGTTTTGCTAAATATAACTCAACTATTTTCAGCATTTTCCTAATCAAGCAGTTTAGTAAATCACCGAAAGGAAATAGCATTAGTTTTATATGACCTACTCTCAATGGAATCATGGTTCTTTGTGAGATCTGCTTCCTTTTCTATATTTCCATTAATCTCACCTTACATTTTAGAATTTTGCTGGAAATTAAAGGCAAGCTCACTCGTCTACGATCTGCAAACCCAATGCTATGCATATTGTAGGTACTTAGTAAATATTGGAGAATAAATGACTGAATGAACCTCAACCCTCTCCTCTCTCCAATCCACCCTCCACTGCTTTTGATATAATAAACCTCATTCTATGTCTATACTTTTTGAGGGCAGCTAGGTGGCACAATGGAAGGAGTACTAAGACTGACATCAGGAAAGTCATCTTCATAAGTTCAAATCTGGCCTCAGACACGTACTAGCTGTGTGACCCTGGCCAAGTCACTTAACCTTGTTTGCCACAGTTTCCTCATCTGTAAAATGAGCTGGAAAAGGAAATAGCTAGCCACTCCAGTATCTTTGCCATGAATGCCCCCCCAAAAGGGGGATCACAAAGAGTCAGACATGACTGAAATGACTGAACAGCAAAAATGTCTATACTTTGTGAGGTTTTTAGAATAAACAAGTGCTATACTTTTATCAAAGACTTTTTCTGCATCTACTGAAATAATTGTGTGGGCTTTGGATGTTTTTAAAAACATGATTAATAATTTTGTTTGTTTTCCAAATGTTCAATCATCTTTCTGTAGCTGGTATAAATCCAACTTGGTCATAATAAACGATTTCTTAGTACTATAGTTTGTTTCATAGGATTTTATTTAAGATTTTTGAATCAATATCAATGATGACATTGGTCTATAATTTTCCTTCTTTACTTTCTCCTTCCTTGGTTTAAGGTTACGACTACATTTGTCTCATAAAAGGAATCTGGTGCAATGATTTCCTCAATTTTAGAGAATAATTTGTAGTATTGGGACTAGTTGCTCTTTAGAAGTTTGAAATTTTTCCCCTTTGGTAGATCTCTTATAGTTAGTCTTATTTCTTTTTATGACATTGGACTGCTCAAGATCTCTTCATCATCTTCTATTAGTTTGAGTATTTTGTATTCTGAAAGCTATTCTCCTATTTCTTGTGTTTTTTGTTTTGGTAACCCACAACTGGCAAAGTACATTTTAATCATTCTTTTTGTTCTTTTTGACTTTGCTTATTTGCTATTCTGTTGATTTGAGTTTCTGTTCTCTTCTTTTTAATCAGGTTGGCTAAAGGTTTATCAATGTTGTTAGACTTTTTAAAGGACCAGGTTTTCATTGTGTTTAACATTGCTATTGTCCTTTAGGTTGTCAGTTTATCTATTTCTCCTCCAATTTACAGTACCTCTTCTTTTGTGCTTCTTTTGGGTTTATATGTTGACTTTCTAGTTTTTGAAATACATACCAGTTTGTTAATCTCTTTTTCCATTTTGTTCATATATATTCTTGGGGATATAATTTTTCTCCTGAGGACTGCTTTAATTGTATTCCAGAAATTTTTGTAATTAATTGTTACTATGATTTGTTCTTTCTCTCACTTTTTAGGATTTCATTTTTAAGTCTCCAATTTGGTCTATATCTTTTGTTTTTGATCCCTAAACCAATTGCTATTTTTATTATCTCGTGGGCTATAAAGAATATATTTATAATTCATGTTTTTATATATACTTGCAATATTCCTATGCCTTAATATATGATCAATTTTTGTAAAAAAAAAACTATATGATGCTAAGAAATATGTATATTCTTTAATAGTCTCATTTAGAAGATGCCATAAATCTTTTACCTCTTCCTAGAGGATCTCAGAGAAATTACTTCAACTCTGTAGACTTCATTTTCCTCATCTATAAAATAAGGACACCACATCTAATCATCTCTGATATCTATCCCAACTCTAAATCTATAATTCTGTTATCACGTGATGTTATAAGGAAATATGAAACTGAAAATCAACAAGTCACATCTCTGTTGAACGCTAAAGGACACAAATAGGCAAAAGGAAGTTTGACTGAAACAAGACAGAAAAAAATCAAGACATGATTAAGTGTGGAGGCATCAGATGGAATTATGACGTGCCTCGATGAAAGTACAGTTTGAGTTTGTTGCCTAAGAAAACACCTCATGTGTCAGTGAAGAACAGAGCTGGGAAAAAATCCACACTTTAAGCCACCTCAGTTGGAGCTAAGTTAGACTGAAAGATCTTCTATAAGTTAGGGGAAGGTTAGTCAGTCAGTAAACATTTATAAGGCAGCTACTCTGTGCCAAGTACTGTGCTAAGAACTGGGAGTTAAAACACAGTGGAAAGAGGGCTATATTATCCTGTTTACCTGCCGTGGCTTTGACAGGAGCTGTCTGAGGATTGTTGGGGGAAGGGGAACTTGTGAGTCTTGGATAATGTCCAATTAAAGATGAATGGATCTTAGTACCATAGGTGCAGGGACAACCCAAGAAGGGACAGACTGAGTTCATGAGGATAGCAAATCAATCAACAAGAATTTAAGTGATTATTACATATAAGATAGAGTAGAGTAGATAGAGAGTTAGTTACCTCTGAAGCAAGTAAGACCTCTGACACAACCCCATGTGACTCTTCACAAGGCACTCTCCCTCTCAGTGGTAAAGGCCAATGGTATCAAACTCAAACAGAAACAGAGCACTGTGGGCCATATATGGCCTTTGAAAACTGCAAATTGACATTATGTATGTTTTATTATACTTCAATTTTTTTTTTTTTTGTTAAACATTTGCCAATTACATTTTAAAGGGTTGGTCCCTACTTGAGGAACTGCCCAAGATGATAACTTGCAGAGAAGGTTCTGATGCTCATCAGTAGTTTTATCACTTGGGAGTTCCCTATAACAATGAAATCAAAAGCATAGTCCTTACCATTCCTATACCTATGTACCAGGCATTGTGTTAAGTGCTGGGGATGCAGGAACAAAAATGAAACAGTCTCTTCCTCAGCTGGCAGATATTCGGTAGCACGTACAATCAGAGAAGGTTGAAAAGTGTGTCCCTATGTGAAAACTACTGAAGAAGTCACCAATACTGAGTCTGTGGAATCCAAATGGACAGGTCAAATCAACAGATTGATACCAAACAAGAGTCAACAAAATGCAGGCTAAAGAGATAAGAAAAAGAAGTCTTAGTTAAAGTCAAGGATTTTTCTCCAGTTGTTACCCTCAGTGACCTTAAGCCTGGCACTTTGTTAAGGTAGGTGAGGGAAGCTAGCCTCAGCAACCTTTTCCCTTTTTCTAGCTGATTGATCTGCAAGGGTGGACAGTGCCAGATCCCCTTCACTGTCTTCCGATTAGGAGGCAGACATGTCAGATCAGTGACAAACATGTCAAGAAATTTGAATTCCAGCCTAGAATATGCTAAAAGTTAGCTGTGCAACTTTGAACAAATCATTAAACCTCTCTGAGCTTCCCATATAAAATGAGAAGCTTGGAATAGGTCACATCCAAATTTTTTTCTATAATCCTAAATTCAAGGAATTTTCAAAAGACCAAGAGCTTTAGAAAGTCTAGAGAGAGAAACAGTGAGGTAATTAGGGAAACAGGCTGCCTGTGTTAAAGAACTATCAAACCTGTTGTTATTTTTCTTAATTTGTTGAGATTATAGGATTTAGATGAGAGAGGGACCTCATAAATCATCTATTCTCCTCCCCATCCAATTTTGTTGTTCTGCGAAAGGGGAACTTAAGAGGTTAACTGATTGGCTTAAGGTTATACAAGTAGTAAGTAATAGAGTCCAAAACTAACTCAAGCTCTCTACCAATTATACTTAGTAAATGTCAATTCTTTTAAAGTTATGTTAATAGAAATGGATACACAGAACCAGTATCTCACAGTGGTGAATCCGATTTTTTTTTTTTGCTCCATAGGTGCCTTGAAGGTAGAATTGACAAGCTAGCTTTCTAACAGTTTCTGTTCAACAAAAAGCTTTCCACAAAGTCCTGTTCCAATATCTTATCATGGTGTGCTGATTTCGGTTTCTTGAAAACCAGGTAGGAAGAGTTCATGTAAGAGCAGCACAAAATACGTTGGAAAACATGGTTTGTAAGCTAGAAACACAATAGGTCAGAGGTTTGTAGATTATAATGAAAGCATGTGAAGGACTTTGAGTCAACACGTGTTTTTAGCAATACCCACCATTACAGGCAACAAACCGCTATCAGCATCCTTGGCAGCATATGGAAAATCTGATTTTTTTCTTTGTATAGACTTTGAACATACAACACTGGCTCAT
This sequence comes from Notamacropus eugenii, assembly GCF_028372415.1. Taxonomy (NCBI): domain Eukaryota; kingdom Metazoa; phylum Chordata; class Mammalia; order Diprotodontia; family Macropodidae; genus Notamacropus; species Notamacropus eugenii. The sequence goes on from NC_092873.1 coordinate 249,208,391, forward strand.
GCCAGATTTGTGTCTTAGGTAATCTCATTATGACAACGCCCTTGTATTAAAAAAAATTAAATAGATTGATCCAGTGTTTAAGGCCATCTGTACCCCAGAATTGAATCCTTCCTCACCCCAACCCTGGTCCAATCTCATCATGTATAAAATGGTCACTTGAATTTCTATGAAAGAAATGTTCAGTTTCATGAATGCACATGGACCAGCCATGGTTTTAGGCAAACATGGAAGCAAGAGCTTGAATCACCCTATTAAAGAAAAAAAAACTTTGCTTCCAGTCAGAGATGAGAAAAAAACCATATTCCTCTTCACAGTAATCACACTTTGCAGCTAGCAGTTTTTCATTTGAGCCCTCATGAAACACAGCCCTTCTAATCATCAGAGGTGATCTCTGCCAACACAGCTGACAGTCGCGTTTGATCAGGTGTAATAAGAGTAGTCGGATCTTCCAGGATCCTGGTAGTTATCTGTTTGCCACGTGTAATTCCAGCCTATTTGGTTCTTTAATATGACAACTGTATCAGAGCTAAAATATCAAATAAGGAGGATTGAATATTGCTATTATTTAAATAGTAGTATTAAATCTGTAGCTTGCTTCATTGATTCAGAGGCACTCTTGTTGAGCTTTATTCCACCCTGTACACATGACCTCTCCCTTAGTCTCCCATTGAAAACTGCCCTTGGAAGGTAAGGAGAGTGTAGGTACCTCCCTCTGAATACAGCCTACTTTTAAAAGCACCACTGGTTGCTTTCTCTACCAAGAGAGCTGGCAAGGCTGTCCACTTCTGGCTAGGTATTTCCATTCACTGTGTGAAGGGGCCATTATGGAACAGGCATTTCCACCTTACTTGGAGAAAATTTGTCTTTATTCCTTTCTCCTTGATTGCAGGAAGATCGCCAAGCCAAAGCACATGCTTGTCTCTTGGATTTCAGTATCTCTGAGGGGTTAAGGGGGGTGGGGTGGGGAGATGGGGGGAGAGGAGGGAAGAAAACAGTCAAAATGAAAATGGTTTAGTTAATTAATTGCAAGCTCTGCTTGTAGGACCAGCACGTTTATTTAATCAGTTGCCTAGTAACACTCTGTGTATGATGTGAATCTGATCAGCCTGCAGCAGGAGTAAATGAGGGGCCATTCTTCCTCTCAGCCACCAGCCCATATATTGTAGGTTTCATGTTCTTTGAGGTGTGGAAAAAAACCATTTTCCTCCCTGCCTAGTACCAGTAAAGTGAGGTGGTGATATTATTTTGAGCTACTTTTCCTTTGCCCCCATTCTGTCTCCCTGTACCATGGCAGACGGATGAATGGCATTCTGTGGATGTGACCTTTCAGCTGGTGATTCAAATAACAAAAAAAAAAAAAAAATGCACATTTCTCCCCTTTGCAGAATAAGCTACACACTAGGCCTGGCCCATGTGCTGGGGGCCATTGCCCAGAGTTTGTTGCTGTTGCCATATATATAGATCCAAACAAATAAACTAGTCATTCATTCTTCCATGAGTTTCTGCACACCTAACTCATGGATACTGTGAGCAACAGATTGAGTAAGAAAGAAATATGGAAGCTGTTTTGGATGGTTGTTCTTGGTGGTGGTGGTATTTTGTATGTCTTTTTTTAGTGATCTTAAGTGGGGGTTGGAAAATGGATGACAAGTTTGATCACGTATAACCAGCTCAAAACAAACTGTACAGTTTTGTTTTCTGTCTGAAAAAAGATAATTCATGCTGACAAGCAACTGAACACTATGGTGCTAGGTTTATTAGAGAATTTGATGACAAGAATTTGCTTCTAGTTTTTCACCAACCTTATGCTATTCATTTAGCTGGTTGTTGTGTACACTCTTTCCCTCATTCTTATCCCAGCCATCCATATCCTTAAGCCAAATGAAAAGAAAATACCAAGGAAATGAAGACCTGGGTTTCTCTCCCTTTTTTTTAAACACACCATGACCACATTTTTATACCCTTATGAGGTGCATTTTCCCCCTATTTGCCAGTCCCTGTGGATAAAAGACTACATCTTCTATAAAGAATTCCCACCAGAAATTTTTATAAATCCTCCATCAGTGAAATACTCTGCTGTCATGCTGTGCAGGAGCTAATCTAATTAAGACAGGATCTGCTAAATTTAATAGCCTGCTATGAATTTTTACGGACATCTGGTAACTGGAAGTGGGAGCAGCTCTTACATATAAAATTCGCATCGTCCAGGTCACCAAAATAAGTGGCAAATGTTTTCCTTTTTTCTAGACCCTCGCAGCTGTTTTGTTGTGGATCTTATTTTTTCAAGTGGAGGAGTCTCTCAATATAAATGAATAATGTACTGTAACTGAGACCAAGAACACCTACAATAGGTCACTGTTTTTGCATTTCATGGGAACATAGGCATTCTCCAAATTTGGGATGTTTAAGACATCATCAGAGTGATTCTTTTAAGCTTTCCCTTCTGAGAAACTCTTGAGTTTTATATCAGAAGAATTTCTGTGCTAGAAGTTTAAAGCAGGTTATAGACACAACATTTTTTGAAGAATGGGACCTATCATTTGTATAGTTCATCCATCTCCTTAGTAGGGCTGCCTCTAAACCAAAGGTCTTCACTAGAAATTCTTTTGGTCAAAATCCACAATTGCACACACACACACACACACACACACACACACACACACACACAGCAGTTCAGCATAGAGAATAAAGTGCTGGATTTGGAGTTAAAAAAAAATTCTAGGTTCAAATCCTGTCTCAAAAATTTGCTAGTTCTGTGACCTAGGGTTAGTCATTTAATCTCTATAAACCACAGGCAACTCGCTAGGTCTTAACTATTAATCACTCTAAATCTCATCTACTACCTTCTCTAGTCATGTTTTCTCAAAAAGCCCTCTATTCCTTCAACTCAAAAAGAGTTTATTAAGTGTCTACTATGTGCCTTCAAGACACAGTTCAAGCACCACCTTCTACATGAATCTGTTCCTGATCTCCACAACCACTAGCCCTCCTTCCTCCCTAACTACCTTGTTTTTAATTTACTTTTATTCTCTTTGTTTATTTGATATATATATATATATATATATATATATATATATATATACATATATATGTTTCCCTTTTAAAATTTAAGCTCCTTGAGGGTAGGAATAATTTCATTCTTTGTATTCATATCAACAACTTCTAGCACTGGGCCTGATATATAGTAGTGTTTAATAAAGGCTTATTGGTTGATTGAAATTAAGTCACAGATGGGTTGTGATATGCATCCATTGAGGGAGGTCCCACAATGAGAGCTCTTCATGCTGATGAAATCACAAAAGCTTGGTATTCCTCTATGGTTAGGTACATAACATGTGGATTGCATGCCTAAATCTTCCTCCTTCTAACTTCATAGCCAAATGTTTAAAGGGGTGGAATATAATGAACAATATTTTTCTTAAAGTTTAATTAAGTGTTCTAAGTTTTTTCTTTTTTAAATATATAATTTATATTTAGTTTTCAACATTCACTTCCATAAGATTTTGAGTTTTGAATTTTCTCCCCCAACCTCTCCTTTCCACTCCCCAAGATGGTGTGCAATCTGATATAGGCTCTACTTATACCTTCATATTAAACATGTTTTCACATTAGTCATGATGTAAAAAAGAATTAGAACTAATGGGAAGAACCATAAGAAAGAAGAAACAAAACAATAAAAGAAAAGGAGAGCAAACAGCATACTTCCTTCTGCATTCAGACTAAAGTTCTTTTTCTGAATGTGGATAGAATTTTGCATCATGAGTCTTTTGGAGCTGTCTTAGATCCTTACATTGCTGAGAAGAGCTAAGTCTATCAAGGTTAGTCTTCACAAAATGTGGCTGTTACTGTGTACAATGTTCTCCTGGTTCTGCTCATTTCACTCAACATCAGTTCATATAAGTCTTTGCAGGTTTTTCTGAAGTCTACCTGCTCATCATTTCATATAGCACAATAGTATTCCATTATATTCATATACCACAACTTATTTAACCATTCCCCAATTGATGGACATCCCCTCAATTTCCAATTCTTGGCCACCACAAAAAGGAGCTGCTATAAATATTTTTGTACATGTGGGTTCTTTTCGTGTATTTATGATCTCTTTAGGATACAGACGTAGAAGTGGTATTGCTGGGCCAAAGAGAATGTACATTTTTATAACTCTTTAGGCATAATTCCAAATTGCTCTCCAGAATGGTTGGATCAGTTCACAACTCCACCCATACATTAATGTTCCAATTTTCTCACATCATCTCCAACATTTATCATTTTCTGTTTTGTCATGGTAGCCAGTCTAATAGGTGTATTATGGTACCTCAGAGTCATTTTGATTTGCATTTCTCTAATCAATAGTGATTTAGAGCAATTTTCATATGACTATAGATAGCTTAAATTTCTTCCTCTGAAAACTGCTTGTTCATATCCTTTGACCATTTATCAACTGAGGAATTTGTTCGAAGTTCTAAAAGCTTATAGTCCTCATTCACCCATTGACTTGAATTTGACGCAGACTGAGTCAGACTGAATTGCAGTTGGCAAGGTATATCAGTATTTCCCTATGTTCTTTTTACAATGGATTTTCCATCTTTATTTATCCTTTATTCTCCACAGCTTGAAAGGTTGGCCATGGGAAAATACTCATGCACTATAGGGCATGTTTCCTATGATACCTGCTCATATCTCAGTAAATATGTGTGCATTCATAGGTAAATGTATGTATACTTAATTATATCTTTTAAATGTTGAAACATGTAGCTTCTGCCTTTTGGTGTGAGGTGACTAAACAATAAAGATGCCTTATCTTTTATTACACACTTCTCGTTTAGATGGAAATTATTAAGCACTTTCATCATGATGGCCCCAGGCAATATATAGTGTAAGGACTGATAATTTAGTTCAGACACAGGTAGCACATATTCCCCCAAATCTGGCCGGTGTAAAACCAGAGAACAGCTTCTGAGTGTCCTCAGAGAATGGTAATAAAAATAGTGGAGGAGTGATGATATAAATGAATAAAACTTCTTCACTAGAATTAAAGAAATGTAAAAATAAGTTATTTTATGGCAAAAATATGTTCCATGGTAATCTTGTGTAGTTATTTTTTAGTGTAGATGATCTATTATGTTGTTTTTAAATGAGTCCTTTTTGGGGGTGTTGTCTTTGTCTGGACCTCTGTGGGATTATCACTATTCTGAAGATGAAGGGTAAACAAATCAGGTTTATAATGGTTTTTTGAGGTCTACAAAGTTATTTCCTTACAACAATACTATAAGGTATAGTACTATTATCCCTATTTCACAGACAAGACTCAGAAAAGTGAAGAGGCTTATCCAAAATTACATAGCTATTAATTATTCCTTTATTTCTTCCCCAATCACAGCCCAAGATCCTAGAGCATGGACATCAAAAACCTTCTCTTTCATTTAGTGAACCAAAGCACACTTCAGAGAAGAAAATTAAGGGAGCCACACATGAAAATACAAGGAAAGGATCTGAGCTCTATCTAGAATTCTGCAGGAGATTAATTAAATGCTCTACTTAGTCAATTCTACCAATGAAGCCTGCCCCACCATTCTACCTCCTGGTTCACTGGCTCCCCAATTCTAGTCATTCTGCCTGACCATGTTAGGCATAAATGGCATGACCATACAACTCCTCTAAAAGCCTTGCCTTATTACTTCTTATTCACACTCCAACAGTACTCATTGTGAACCTTTGGAGCCCTTGCTCTATTTGTAAAACAAAAACAAAAAACTCTCCTATATATGTACTCAGTTTTTTTTTTTTTTCACCCAGCGGTCTTCCTACCCTCTCAGTCTAACTGAAAGCTGATCCTGAGAGTAGTATGTCTCTTCTGAATGGTCATTCCTTTTTCTGCTCCCCCTGACTCCAAAAGGTAAAGTGGACAATCCTCCTAGCTTCCTACTGCTGCTTCCAGACCATTCCTTTACTACTATTCTTTATCCTTAAAGTCTGTTCAATCTGCTTTGTACCCTACACTGTCCAAACATTATGGTCATTTATTGACAACATTTCCACGGCAATATAAAATCTGGAAGGAACCTCCAAGGTCTTACAGTCCATCCCATACCTGACCAAGGATCTCTTCCACAGTATTCATAGCAAATGGTCATCCAACCTTTGCCCTAAAGACCAGAAAAACCATTACCTCCAGAGGCAAAGTCATCCACTCTTAGAGGGTTCTGATTGTTAGGAAATTTTCTCTGACATCAAGCCCCAAACTGTCTTTCTATCACCTCTTAAATGAGGTGTTTTCTGACCCTTTTCTCTCCTTCTAGAAATTATTTTGTATTACTTTTTACTCACTTGCTTGAATACATGTTGTATTCCTCTACTAGAGGAAGCTTTTTGAGGGAAGTCATAGCCTTTACCTTCCGGTTAGGGGATAGACTACCTTGCACAAAGCAGGTGCTTGATTGTTGAATTGGAGTATGAATTTTAGAGGGGAGAGAACTGCAAACAGTGAAACCTACTAGGAGATTGTTGCGTCCCATCCAGAAGCAATGAGGACCTGAGCTAGAGCAGAGGTTGTATGAGTAGAGGACGCATCAATGGGGAAATAGCTATACAAATTATGGCATTCGAATGTAATAGAATATTATTACACCATAAGAAATCACAATTGTGAAGGATTTAGAAAAACCTGGGGAAACTCATGAACTGATGCAGAGTGGAGTGAGCAGAACCAGGAGAACAATTTACACCATGACCATACTAATAATTTTAAAAGACTTCTGAATGACTGCAGAAAGCTAATGGTGAAGGACTTGACAGGGAGGTGATGGAACAGAGGTAAACAAGGAGAGATTTTCAGTCATAGCCAATGTATTGACTTGCCTTTGCTTCACCATCCTTATTTGTAAGAGAAGGAAGGTTTCAACTGAGAGATGAAGAGTCACTGAATAAATAGAGTGATAAAAACAAGAGAAAGGAATGAAAATATTGTTAATGAAACATTTAAAAATTTACAGAACAGAAGGAATTTCAGGAGTAGACAAAGGAAAGGAGTACAGGTTTATTATTACAGTGTTTAATATATGCTAAAAAAAATAGCAATAGAATTTCAGTTTTATATACAATTCTTTTTTGTATTCTATCTTGAAATGTCCATATTTGTTATGTTAAATAGAAAATTTATTTGAAAAATAAAAATAAAAATAGTAGGGATCTAACTTGGTGACCAGTAGATGACTATAACAGGGATTGGGCAGCTAGGTGGTGCAGTGGATAGAGCACCAGTGCAGGAATCAGGAGGACCTGAGTTCAAATCTCCCCTCAGACACTTGACACTCACTAACCGTGTGTCCTTGGGCAAGTCATTTAACCCCAGTTGCCTCATCCTGGGTCATCTCTAGTTATCCTGATGAATATCTGGTCACCGGATTCAGATGGCTCTGGAGGAGAAGTGAGGCTGGTGACCAGCACAGCCCTCCCTCACTCAAAACAAAATCAAGTGCAAGTCATGTCTTTATCTTTCTGATAGCATGGTCTTCTTTGGCATTGAGGACGAACACACACACATAACAGGGATTAAAATGGTGTGAAATTAGTGGCAGAGCCTGGTTAATAACCTGGGTTTCTCTTTCTCTTTCCATTTCTATTTTCCCCTCCAGTATCTTGTTGCTGTTTCAACTTTGTTTGAGATGATATGCCTGTCTTCAGAATATAGCCTTCATGAGGACAGGAAAATGTCTTATACATACAGAAGATACTCTGTGATATAGGCAAAGCTTCTATAACTGATCTAAGTTAAGGGGTAGGAAGTAAATCTCATGGAAGTGAATTAAATCCTCCTAGCCAGAACAATGGTATGTATCGGGAAGCTGTGACTTTTTAAAAATATGTATTTTTTTATTTTCTGTTTCTTACATTGCCATAGTTATTCCAAGTGTCCTTCCTGTAGCCTTTCCCAGAAAGCCATCTCATATGATAAATAGTACAGAAAAAAAGTCAGTACAACTAATCCATACATTGGAAAAGTATGAAAACACCTATGGACTTCCCACTTCTACAAAGGGATAAGTGGGAGGTATCTTCTCATGTCTCTTCATTCTAGTCCTGCTTAATCTTTACAGTTTTGTTATATTTACTTTTGAGTTTTTTGGCATTTAGTTGTTCTTTTGACATACATTGTTGTAGTCACTGTTTGTATTGTTTTCTTGGCTCTGCTCACTTTACTCTGCATTAGTAGATCTTTCTGTACTCCTCTGTTTTGGGGAAGTTCTTTACTTTGAGTCAGAAAACATTCTTCTCCAACACCCCATCATGAAATGAAGGTGACCCTGAGTTTTATGGCAGCGGGGCACAAGATCTGGATGTTTTAAAAAAAAAAAAACTACTGAGTACAGCTTTGTTTCTAATTGCTCTCTGAGGATCAGGCTAGTGCAAAATAGAGAGAATCTGGATATTTGATATTGAATTCTTTGACCACAGCAATTCATGAAACAAACAAAAATGTAAAAATTGTCCTCAGTGCTGTGTGACCCCCTTCTGCTTCTGAACTGGCTGAAAATGGTGGATGATAGGAATAACAATTTGTAGTACATTCATAAAGTAAGCTATTGCTACTCTTGATGTGAGCTCCTTTTCCTATGACCAATGAATTATATTACCTAAAGAGAAGAAGCACGTCAACCTTGATATTCCTGTTATAAATTACACAAAGACAAGAAAGCTGCAGTTAAATAAAAGGATGGTTCCCAGGTCTTCCTTGTAGAAACAAATAAAGGAGTTGACAGAGGTATTTTTATCATAACTTGAAAGGCAACAGGAAATGATATTTCACTTTTGAGCTTCTTATATTGAATACCCTGTATATACATTTATAGAAAGACATTAACCAAAGTTAACTATGGTTTATGTTCCAACATCTTTTGCAAAGGATAAAGAGGCAGAAAATTTTTATGAATGATTCAACAAGACATTCTAAATTAATTTTCAGTTAGCTATCTGTGTTTAGGCACCTTAATAAATACTTTTTGACTGACAGTGGTCTGCAAATATAGCCCAGGGGCCTAATTCAGTCCATCAACTTTTTTGTACAACCTACATTAAGAATTCTGAAAACCCCTTTAAAAATATAAAAATGTCTTTTGCACATTAAAATAAAATTTTATTGCATTTTAAAATGAAAAAAAACATTCTTGGCTCACTGAAGGTAGAGTACACTCCATAGCCATCAGGTCAGATTTGGTTCACAGGCCAGAGTTTGCTGACCCCTGATTTGTTAACTCGTTGATAGAGATCAATAACAAAACAGAAGAAAAATAAGACAGATAGTCTTCAATTAAAAATCCCAACACAATTATTTAAATATGTTGGAAACACTAAATACAGGAAACAGATAAAATAACAGACATAGGTATAGATTGTAACCTTTTCTTAAGGAAATTAAATAAAAAATAATGAGGGAACCAAAAGACTTTGTAAATTGCTCAACCAACAAGCACTTGATCTTGATAGTGGATAGATATGGCAACCAATTAAAGTACCAGTTTGGAATATAAACAAATTTATAAAATTTTTTCAGGAACTATATGGAAAGAATATGAACAACTCCATAAAACACTATACAATGAAGGAAGGAAAAACAAGTTTACAGAAGGTTTGGTGAAAGAACTAATTAAGCCAGATACTTTCAAAAGCATTAGAGGGTAACAGTAGAGAGAGGCCAACAAATAAATGAAAAAGTGGAAAATATCTGTAATGAAGATCATAATAAACTATTATTTCTAGTAATTACTAAAGTACCACATTTGGCTCCTATTGTCACAGTCACTGATATGCAGAGCAAAGAAATAGAAATGGTAATGAAGGAGGGGAAATGGGAAAAGCAGCTGCATTAAGGCAGGTATAAAAAGATGTGTTGTATCTGTGCTGGAGGTGACACAATTGTGAGTGCATCAAGGAATCAAATCTCAAGAGTTTTGAAAAAGGAGAGGATATTAAATATCCCTCCAAATTACGTCAGTTGATTAAATATTAATATCTATTGATCTATAGTCTTAACATTCCTCTCTCAAAATCTTTATGAGATTAATCCATATTCATATCAAGGACCTACTTGATAAAGGTATGAAAACAAAAAAAGTAGGCTTTTCTTAACTGTCTAAACTACCTTCTTATAATCTCACAGTTGACTGAAATATGCAGAGAATAGAATATCTCTTTGCATTTACTGTTTGTTGACTATAAAAATGAATTTTATTCAGGAGAACAAAATGCTGCCTTAAAGGCATTCTTCCAACAAGTTGTCTCCATATGTCAAAATCATACAAAAATCCTTGAAAGATGAAACAGCAGAGATATTTTTGTTAGATGACCTTCTGATTATAAATATCAAGCAAGGCATAAAACAAGGAGACATATGCTCACCAAATGTGTTTGTCACTGTTATGGAAGATGCTCAGTGTAGAAGCCAAACTTAAGAGGAATTCCCTATTGATGGTAAGGAAGACATTTTGCTGATTGTATCAAACCCAAGAACATTGCAAAATGCCTCAAATGAAATTTATAACCACAAAAATTAAGAATTTGGTGCAACAATCTATATATGAAAAACCAAGTGGATGAAGAATATCTATTGCCATGGTACAGATGGAATTTCTAATAGCTGGTTCATCAGTGTGTGTATGTACCCCCAACACTTCCCTCCCTCCACACACACAAATTTATAGATAGGTACTGTTAAAAGATAAAGAACAAGGAGGGAGTGTAGACCAAACTGCTTTTGAAAAACTGTGTAAGGGTTTTAATGACCCCACAATTCTCCATGAAACAAAGGCCATTGTTTTTAACATCACGTTTTTGTTGATGCTTTGTGACTAGAAGTCATGAAATATTGTCACCCAAAATGAAATAGAGAAATGCAGACAAGACTAGACTACATTTTTGTGAAGGAGAAGAGACACGAAAATGTCATCAGAAAAATGTATGACCAGAAAAGGAAGATGGTCACTCCTCTATCAATGGATGTATGATCACATCAATGCCTCTCCAGTGACATAGCTTGCAAATCATCTATATCTGTGAATTCTGCTGGAAAATTTTCAGTGTTTTCCCATAAATCTTTCATAATTAGTCTGACCAGCATAGTGTCAGTTTTCTCTAGATCTCCTGAGTTTGTGTGGATACCAATGAAGTACGCAAGTTGCCCATTGCCAATCCTTCACTTTTACTCCATGACTGGGCTATCTACTTTTATAGTCATATATTTTTCTGATGACATCCTTTATGCTACTGCTCCTGTAAAATGCCTTATGATTTTAAAAGGAATTTATATTATAATATAGTGTTGCTTTTAGCTGCCAAATCTCTTCACTTAGCAAGGAAATCATATAATTGATGGTAAATGTGGATACTGGTGTCTTGATTTTCTTGACATTCATGTGATTGACATTGGTTAAATTCTTCAATAATGAATTTCTCCATCTATTTGCAATTGGGTGGGTAGTCATTGAAACAGGTCAGTTTGAAATCCTTTTAGCCATATGCTATTATTTTTTCTCATTTTTTTTCTTCCTAGTTTTTTAGTAGCTTGATCTCTACTCAGAAAAGCTGGCAGTTACACAAATAGTTTCCAGTAGACTTCTACATCAATAATAAATCATTTATCTGTTAAAAGATGATTATTTGATAATCACCATGTCCAGTACATCAATTATTTTTTTGAAAAATATATGCATAACATTTAAGCATGAGCCTTCTGTATAGTCTATATACCACTGACTAATCTCATTTCTTGCTTTTGAATCATAATGTCTAATGTATTTTTCACTGTCCTGTCCTACTTCCATTCTTCCACTGAGGTCAGATACTTTTGCATAGTGTACTAATAATGTTGGCCATCTCTTATTCCTTATGCCTGATCCATATTTTCCAAGAAATTTCTTGGTTCCTTTACTTATCCCTGCTATATCTTCAAAATAACTGGATAGCCAAATAGTTAATGTTGAGAGTATGAAAAATTTCCTTGTAGAATTTCCCTAACTTCTTCATTCTGTTCCTTTTTTTAAAAAAAAATCTATGAATGTTTTGTTATCACTTACAAACATTCATATATTACACCTACTCCATGAAAGACCTCTTGTAACAAAGTGAAAAAAAGCAAAACTAATAGTTCAGCAACCTTATCAAAAAGGATTTGTGACTATAACCTATGTTAGGTTGCTTGCCTTCTCAATGAGGGAGAGGAGGGGAGGGATGGAGGGAGGAAGAGAGTTTGGAACTCAAAGTCTTAAGAAATGAATGTTAAAAATTATTTGTACATTTAATTGGGGGAATTTTTTTTAATTGTGACATTCCATATCTATTACCTCACAATATCTCTAGTTTTTCTATTTTTTTAATGAACGAATCTATTTTCTCTCCCTTTCGCCTATACACTATTGGAAATTAGAAAAGAAAAATTTACTTCTTATAAGAAATATGCATATAGAGCCCAGAAATTCCTCATTTTCTCTCTCATAGGTGTTTGCATCTGTACATACATGTGAATCTATATACATATATGTATTATACCTGTATATGCATGTATGTATTTATATGTGTGTGCCTATCATATATACAACTTCACTTTCTATCTATATATGTGAGTGTGGATTGCATTTGTGTGTGTGTATATAGACATATATGCATATATATATAAAATGTGTGTCATATATACATGTGTATATACATACAAATATATGCATATAACATATATAACAGAAATATATATGCATTGTTAGGATATATATGTATGTATGTATGTATGTGTATGTGTAAATAGATAGATAAATATAAGTATACACACACACATATAAAAACACATAGATTTCTGTACCCTAAATTTATCTGGCTTCTCTGTCAGAAGGTGGATAGGATGCTTCATCACTGATCCTTTGGAATCATAGACAATCATTGTTTTGATCAATGTTCTTACAGCTTTCAAAGTTATTTATCTTAATAGTACTGTTATTGTATAAATTGCTTTCCTGGTTCTGCCTATTTCATTTTTCATCAGTTTATAAAACTCTTCAAAATTGTTTGCTTTTATAATAATGTTCTAGTGTAAATTGTTCTTTTGGAGCACATATCATTCTGCTTCAATTCATGTAAACCACAGAAAACACAGAAATAAATGTACCTTTATTTATAATGATAAATAACATATATCTAAAACCAAGAAATGCCATTTTATATAATGCAGATAAATTAGAATCCTCTCCAATAATGTCAGGAGTCAAACAAGAATGTTTATTGTCACCATTTCCATTAGATACAGTACTAAAACAGCTAGCAATAATATAAGAAAAAGAAATTGGGAAAATAAGTACATGTAAGGAAGGAAAAAAAAATCAATTTTTGCAGATAATATGATGTTGTACTTAAGGAATCCTAAAGAATCAACAATAACCCCAGCAAACTTGCAGAATAGAAAATAGATCCCCCAAAACCATCAGCTGATTTATATAATATTAATACCATCCAGAAAGAAGCAATAACAAGAGAAATTTCATATAAAATTATTACAGAACAAATATATTTTATAGTCTACCTAACAAGATAGACCCAAGAACTACACAAACTATAAGCACTACTGTTTACAAAAATAAAAACAAGCCTAAATAACTGGAAAAAACATTTGCTGTTCACGAGTAACACAAGTCAGTATGATAAAAATATTACCAAAATTAATTTATTTATTCAATATCATATAAAACTACCAAAAGATCATTTTGTACAACCGGAAAATACAATAACAAAGCACAGAGGGAGGGCAAAAAGGTCAGTCATCTCAAAGGAAACAATGAAAAGGAATGGGAACAAAGGGCGCCTAACAATACGAGGTATAAAACCTTAATACAAAGTCGCAACTCTTAAAATGATTTGATTCTAGCTAAAAATCAATCAATGGAACAGGTTAGGTTCATAATATATGAAGGCAAATATATCTAGTACCCGAGGATTCTACAAACACAAAGACCATAGCAACTGGGAAGGACACAATATTTGACAAAAACTGATGGAAAAATTGGATAGCAGAGTGGCAGAAATTAGTTTTAGACCAATGCTTCATACCTTATAGAAAGAAAAGCTCCAAATGGACATGTGATCTTGATATAAAAGGTCACATTTTAGAGAAACATGGTGGGGGCGGGGCAGGATGCATATGAGACCTACAGTCAAGAAAAAAGTTCATAACCAAACAAAGACTACAGAGGATCATAAAAGATAAAAAGGAGAATTTTAATTACATAAAATTTTAAAACTTTTTGCATGAATCCCCCCAAAAAAGTAAAATTAAAAGGAAAAGAGATGGTGAAAAAAAATCTTTGAAATCAGTTTCTCTCATTAATGGTCTCATTTAAAAGATATACAAGGTACTGATTCAGATGTATAAAACTAAGTGCCATTCCTCATTTGATAAAAGATAGTTCTCAAGAAAAAAAAAAACTCAGGTTATCTTTAGCCATATGAAAAAAAAATGTTCTAAATGACTACTCAGTAGAGAAGTACTAATTATAGCAATTCTGGGATTTTACCTCATCCCCATTAGAGTGGCAAAAAAAATGACAAAAAGTGAAAATCCTGAATGGTGGAGAGATAGAAAATAGGTCCATTGATGCTGTTGATAAACCTGTGAATGAGTACAAGTCTGAAAACAACTTAGAATTATACACAAAAAGTTATTAAATAGTGATTAGCCTATGATCCTGCTATACCATTACTAGGTCTATTCCCCAAAACATTAAAAAAATAGAAAAAGTATATATACACATATACACAGTGCATACACATATACATATATGTATACACATATCTACAAGTAAATACATGTATGGGTGGGTATGAGCTCTTTTTTGTGGTGGCAAAAAAAAAACCAAACATACCTGGAAAATAAAGGAATGCCCTTTGAATAGGTTATGATAGAAAAATGTGATGAAATATTATAGGAGTGTAAGAAATAAGGAAATAGATATGATTTCAAAGAGATATGGAAAGACTGATATGAACTGATTCAGAGTGAAGTGAGCAGGTCCAGAAGAATAATTAATGCTGTAACATCCTCTGAATCTTGATGCGTTCAGCACGATGCCACATTAGTACATATGCTACAATTACTTTCATGGAGGTCTTTCTGTACATACTTACCATGAGTGATGTGTACAAGATGTCCCATAAAATTATGTTTCTCATCTTGGATACATGATATCAATTTTGCCAACTTCCTTATTTGTTGCTCTAAGGAGAATTACCTACAACTTCCTTGTGTCTTATGATTTTGTTGGTAACAAAACTATCATGATTGATATGATTCATGTCCTCTAGTAGTATGTCAGCCTGTTGATTATTTAATGGAGACACAGTATACTAACAATCAAGTCATCGTTTATATTGGTAAACACTGTCAGCATCCTTGATACCCTTTTCCACTATTGCCACCATCACTACAGAAATGGAGAGGGGGTCACAGAAAATCATCTTGTATTTGTATCATGAGCCTCCAAAGAACTCATCACCCAATGGCAGGCCTAGTGATGATTAATAAGTACAGATATACAGATGGTACTTGCAACACATCCAGTTTGTTACTAGGCTCATGCCTGAACCTTTTTATAGGATTATAGATTTAGAACTTGAAGGAAACTTGGAGGTTGTCTAATCTTTCCATTTTACAGATGAGGAAACTGAGACCCAGGAAAGCTAAGTGACTTATCTAAGGTCCTACAGATAATATAAATGAGAGGTTGAATTTTACTTCAAACCCAGGGTTTTTTTTTCCCACTTTACCATGCTACTTGGGAGAACTTTCTAGAGCATGTCATCTGCTGACATAGCCTTCAAGAAACTAGGACCACCTTCACACCTCAATGAGATGTGAAAGTAGGACCTTTTAGGGTTTTAAATCATATACACTTCAAAATAAGGAAAATTTTAAAGCGATGTTATACAATTTCCTTCACTAGATGTGTGAAAGCCTATTAAGTCTTTCCTATTCCTACAACTTCAGTGTTTTTTGTTCTGGAAGAAATTTTATCAAATCTTCTTAAAATTGTCATCTGTTGTCTAATGAGGACTCACGTAGTATGACTGAATCTCTCTGTCTATCTATCTAAATCTATATATATCTAAGTATATAAACATAAGCACACATAAAATACATATGTGAATAAACATACGCACATACATAGAACTGGCATCTGCCTTCGGGGTATAATTTGAGGAATCTCAAAAGGTCCCACTTCTCCTCAGATTCTATACGGGAAAAAAATCACCACAAAAAGTATCAAATCAAATTGATTAAGGTTTTCCTTACAAAATATAGTAGTCTTTATTTTCTGCTCTCCTCTGGACCCTCTACGGGCTTCCCTAATATCATCTGAGTAGCGTTGCTTTTCACCTCCCCAATCTATTCACACCAATGAATCCTCAGCAATAATGTAGCATGTATGGCTCAGGAATCTTGGGAGCTTTTCCCCTAAGTCTATGAACTCCACACTGATGGTACAGCACTGAGTATTATAATCCTCAGAGGCTGTTTTGTTGGTTTAAGAACCCACCATTAAGGAAATGCCTGAAACCATCCTTGCCTACAAAATGAGACCAAAGCTACAAAAGTCATGCAGAAATCCCTTTGGACAAGTTTGCCTACCACATCTCCAATGAAATGGCTGTTTCTAAGTTGCAATTTTCCCACAAAACAGGGCCAAAATCACAGATGAACACAATGTAGAATCCTCCCAAATATGATGTACTGTAATGTTTACCATTTTAAAGAGTCACTTCTTTGTCTGCTACACAGTAAATAACCCATTTGTTTCACTCAACTCACTTCACATAATAAAGGACTCATGTAAATTCAGCAGGAGCTCTGTCATCCCTAGGTGATGAGTTGGCATAGGAGAATTTATCTCTACCATCTACCAGTATTAAAAGCTGGCGCTGCGCTTTTTAGCACAGACAAAACAGTAGGAAAGTTGCCGTTCTAGCTTGTGAATTCATCAGGAGCTGACTTCATGAAATCTTAATGAACAGATTCAAGCAAGGGCTGGATACATCTCCTCACTCAGGCAAACAAAAATACATTAATGCAACATCAAGTCCAAGAGTATATAAACTCACAGAAGCTGGGAATTTAAGAGTCTCAGGTAACTTAAATGTTATCCTCTTGTGCATCTGTGTTTGTATAAATATATATGTGAATACATACATATCTCTATTACAAAAGTATAATTCAGTAGCTGATTATATAACTTTGGATAATGTGACATTCAGCATTATAGGTTAATAACCACTGGTCAAAGGCTGCCCTTGAACCTCCCTGGACAGATTCTGTCAACAAGGGAGAACTTGACCTACTATTTTAGTGAAAGGGTCTAAGGGCAGAATTTAATCCTAAATATGGAGATATGGATATATAGTATGCTGGAAGGTGTCCAATTTATGTTTTTTTAATGGAACATTGAATGCATTTTCTATGCTAATACAACCTAATTCTCATTTCCTCTTCTATGCTAGTAGTTCGCAAAGTGTGGTCTGTAGTCCACTAATGCTTTTCACAGGTCCTAAGTACGACCCACTAGCTCATCCAAAATGCAAAGACAGGATTTACTGGTATATAAATAAGGTTTTTGACTAGCACTGGGAGAAAAGAGAAGGTGGGGGCTGGGGCAGGAAAACTATTTATTCTTCTTAGGGCCTTCACTGTTAGAAATTCACCAATCTTAACTGTGGAGTATTGAAGATGCTAATAAGTTTCTTCTTCCTAACTTCAACCCCATACCCACTCAGAACATGTGGTTTCACCCACACACACTCATACATTCAGAACTCTGTATTTTAGAAGAATTTCATAAGTGGAAGAGATGAGTTAGTCCAATTCAAACAGGAATCTCCTGTATACTCTCTTCTTTTAAATATTCATCCTCTCTTTGAATACCTTCAGTGATGGATAAGGAATTACATATTGAAAACAGCTGATTCTACTTTGGAACAGGTCTAATTTTAAGAAAGTAAAAATTTTTCTTTTTGCAACTTTCTATTTCTCTCCTCTGACACTAAATAAAAGAAATACAATTTCTCTTCCATGTGCCATCCCTTTAGATACTTGAAAATAGCTACCCTATATATGATCTAGGTATAAAGACTGATACTATGGACAAACCAGGGGATCAAGGAATAGTTTATTTGTCAGACTTATGGAGAATGGAGGAATTTATGACCAAACATGAGATAGAGAACATTATGAAATGCAAAATAGATAATTTTGATTGCATTAAATTGAAAAGTTTTTGCACAAACAAAGTCAATGCAACCAAGATTAGGAGGAAAGCAGAAAACTGGGAAAGAATTTTTACAACTAGTGTCTGTGATAAAGGCCTCATTTCTAAAATATATAGAGAACTGAGTCAAATTTACAAGAATATAAGCCATTCCCCAACTGATAAATGGTCGAAGGATATGAACAGGCAGTTTTCAGAGGAAGAAATTAAAACTATCTATAGGTCTATGAAAAAATACTGTAAAGAAAATAGCTACCCTATCCTCTTCCCCAAACCACTAGTTGAGTCTCCTCTTATCCAGGGGAAGCATTCTTTTGTCCATACTAGTCATCATCCTTTGGAAACTCTCAAGCTTATTCATATCCTTTCTAAAATGTGGCACCCAGAACTGAAAACAATACTGTAGGTGTGGTCCACCTAGGCCAGAGTAGAACTGAACTATAAGTGTCTTTGTTTGGAACCTATAACTGCATTAATTCAGACTAAGTTTAGGTTAGTATCTTTGGCTGCCATGGGAATCCATTTTGAGGTCACTCCATAAAAATCCTCAGGAAATGTTTATATATTCTTGTTTTAGTCATGTATTCCTGCTCCATTACATACCTATATGGTTAGGTGGAGTTGTTGTGCTTTTTAAAAATACTATGAAACTCCAGCTTATTAAATCTGGGTCATCAATCAAGCATGTTGGCATATTTTCAGAAGCCAATTTTGTTACCCACTATGTTAGCCATCTATCCTAGCTTTGTGTCAACTACAATTTGGTTAGGCATACCATCTATGACGGATTGGTAAATAATGGCCATAGGCCAAATATTTTTGCTTAAAAAACATTCTTAGTTCATGGACCATATAAAAACAGCTAATGGGTCTGATTTGGTATTTGGATCATAGTTTTCTGAACTTTAACCCTGTCAACCATATCATTGATTAAATTATTGAACAAAAGCAGGTCAAAGAGAGAGATCCCTTGGTTATTCTCCCCCACATTAATATCAATTTATTAATCCCTGCTCTTTAAATTTAATTAT
The DNA here is from genome assembly GCF_028372415.1 of Notamacropus eugenii. Lineage (NCBI taxonomy): Eukaryota > Metazoa > Chordata > Mammalia > Diprotodontia > Macropodidae > Notamacropus > Notamacropus eugenii. The sequence continues at coordinate 249,227,709 of NC_092873.1, forward strand.
TTAATCTGTTTTAGACCTATTTGATGTTTCTTGACCATATCTCTTGCTGAAATTCAGGTGCATTATTATTAGTTGGCATTTATATACCACTTGAGTTTACCGCAATACTTCAATTGAACCTCATAATAGTCCTCTGAGGAAGGAACTACATGGATCACTATTTCCATTTTACAGAAGGAGAAAACTGATTTGGCAAGGGTAGAAGGGCAGGTTAAATGACTTCCCCAAGGTCAGTTAGCCAATAAGTGTCAGAGGTAGGATTTGAATGTAGGTCTTCCTGAGTCTAGCTAGTCCATATTTATTAGTTTAATCTACAGGTCAAATAACCCTGTCAAAAAAGGAAATGTGGTTACTCTTGCCTGACCTGCTTGCTAGATGTCTTGACTAATACATGCTGGCTCTTAGTGATCATAATATTCTAAAATGTTCACAAACAATCCCTTCAACAATATAGTCTAAAACATGGGTGGGAAATCTGTGACCTCAAAGTCCTTGGGTGAGGCCAAATTTTACAGAGCAAATCCTTTTATTAACGTGATTTGTTCTGTGAAGTTTGGATTCAGTCAAAAAGCTGCACTTGAGGACCAGGAGGACCATATGTAGCCTCCAGGTTTCAGGTTCCCCACCCCTGGTCTAGAAGCTGATGTCAAACTCATCAGTCTTTAATCTGTGGAATCTATCTGATTCCCCTGACAATCAATATATTATCTCCTTTCTCTAGTACTGTGATACTTTCTTTCTAGTCTCCAGGGGTTTTCAAAGATGACTGATAGCACTTGGTAATTATACTTATGATGCTGGGGCTTGAGGGAAGAATAGTTCCCCCCAAAAATCCCAGATTGTAGTTCATCTGGGTTTAGTGATTTGAAGTCATTCAAATGAACTAGAATTTCTCTTCCCATCTCCTTATTTCAACTGAAGAACTAAAAGTTTCTGAGAGGAGTTTATTTTCATTGGCAAATGGCATCATGTTAGAGAAAGTAGCCTGTCTGGCCTGTTATGTCAAGCATCTAAAAAGCACAAGAGACAAATAGGTCATCATGTGACACTGTGTTGTTATTGTAAAAATGACTCTTCACAGAACCTCTAGAAATCACCGTGGCACTCACCTATGGGAACTCAAAAGAAACAAAACATTAACAGGAACTCATGAGGAACTGAAACCCTAACATTACACTGACCATAGATAACAAGTTTTACCTATCCAGTGCTGTAGGTGCACAAAAACACAGGGAATATTGTTTGGTCCAGTATCCCAGGCTACAACTTGGCACAGCTTCCTTGAGCTGCTGACCCTATCAGAGTCATCCTGGCTATCAGTACATAAAACACTTTTTCATATTAAAGAATTCTACAGGCACATCTCAATGGGATGCAAAATAACAATAGAACTTATAGAACCAAATTTCAAATGAAATATTGGAACTAAAGAGAGGATTGTGTAGAGGGGAAGTTTGTTAGGAGTTGACATTAGAAGATCTGCATTTCTATCCTAGTTCTGATGCTCACTAGCTATGTGACCTTGAACAAGTCACTTCTGGTCTGAGTCAGTTTCTTCATCTGTAAAATGGAGAAAATAATACTTGCATTTCCCACCTCACAGGATTTTTATAAAGGACAGTCTTGTAAAAATCAGAGTTCTATGTATCTGTAAATGATCGTCACCATCATTAATATTATTATTATATTTCACTATAATTTATATTATTTATTAATCTTATAACAATATATAATATAAAATCATGCAAAATCCATTAAGGATACATATTTTAAAATGTCTTTTCACTAAATATATTGATAATTAATGCTTATAAGGTCATATGATTGCCACATATCTAAAATTTATTATAAGATGTATGGAGGAACTCTATGTTATAGGTCACTAAAGTTAAACTCTTTATAGACTTCAATATTATGAAATTCAACAAATTAATTTATAGTAATAGAGGAGATTTGACTTGTATTTTGGTACTTTGATTTGCACATGCCATCAAACAAATATGTTGGCTCTATTATTGTTTGTTTTACATTATTTTTTATACATCAGTAGCATGATATGACAGTAAAAAAAAGATTAATATAAGCTTAGGTCTAGGTCAGAGGAGGTGATAGTCCTATTCTCTGTCAATTTCAGGTCACATTTGGAATAGGATGTTTAGTTCTGGATGCCACATTTTAATCAGTCAGTCAACCAATCGAAAGCATTTATTAAGCACCTTTTTTTTGAGGGGAAGGATATTGAAAAATATCTTTAAAGGAAGAAAACTGGAAACTTCAGAGGACTGGAGACTATATACTACATAAAGATTATTTAAAGGAGCTTGGGCCACTTAGTTCAGAAAAAGAGAATTATGGACACCTGATAGCAGTCTTCATGGATTTAAAGATATGTCACATGGAAGCAGAAATAGAAATGTCCTCTTTGCCAGCAGGACACAAAACTAGGAACAATGGTTGAAAGTTGTGAAGAGGTAGCTGTAGGCTTGATATAAGGAAAACCTTCAATAATTAGCATTATCAAGGCATAGGAGGGATCACCATAACTTTTTTCAAGTAGTTGCTAGATGATCATTTTTCATGGATGCTGTTGTACAAAATATTCTTGTTGGGGTACAAATGATGATTAAAAACTTCCAAAGTCTCTTCTAATTGAGAATTTGTGATTATTTTCATGATACATTTTGTAATTTAATTTCAATAAATAATCTTGCTTAATGATTACCTAAGAGACCCTGATTCTCAGTTAACCAGAATTATACTAGGTTAATCTTTACTCTTATAAACATTACTCTTTTGATGCAAAGCTACCTCTAGCCAATTCAGGGAGTTGTGTTAATAATCCAGAGAAGGAAGTTTAAATAACAGTTAGCCACCAGGGGGCGGTATACTTGGATTAACCACATAAACTTCTTTAGTCACTGCGGTGCATGTGCAGAGAAAAGTCACTTTCTAACAGGTTACACTATTTCGGGCTACCAGTACAGGGTGATAAAACCTTCAAAATTTAACACTGTATCCCAGAGGGACTTGGCATGGGATTTTATGTACTGATAGATTTTTTATTATGCATTATTGTAGTATTGATAAGTAACATAAATTTTATGGTAAGACAATAATAATGACAATAACAATAAATTACATATGCACAGAGCTCATTCCTACAAAGCCCTTTCTTCATAAGAATCTTGTGAAGTACAAAGTGTATTATTATCCCCATTTTACAGATGAAGAAACTGAGGATCAGAGTAGAAGTGGCTTGTTCCAGGTCACAAAACTTTCGTTTAACCCTTTTCTTTCTGTCCAGATTCAATTTATTTTTGGAGATGAAATGAAATCAAATCTTATCAATCAAATACTAATCAAATATTAAAATGTAAAATGTGCTGGCTGTATTTGCCATCAAGTGCCCCACCCCTTAGAAGATTCCAATCTTACTGTGCTCATAGAGTAAAACAACTTCTATGTTATTCTGTAGCATATTGTAAATAGAATAGTTTAAAAAGAAAAATAGACCAAACACAGCTTTGGAGGGACAGAATCCATTAACTGCCTTATTCACCGAGTCCCCCACGTACATCCAAGGCTCATGAAAATCAGTGGGGAAGGAATATTCAACCCATGTCTTAAGCTCACCACCTAAAAAGGAAAAGTGAGTAGAAGTTACCTGCTCCAAACCTTCCAAAAGGTGACTGCTAGCCATATTAGATGCTAGATTTGGATTGATTTGGGAATTTCTTTTCAACCTCAGATCAATCCCATTTTCTATGTCTCCCCTCTCAGAGAAGTTAGAGGCAAATCCATTCCTGGTGGAAGGTCTCAGACATTTTGCTCAATCTAGCCCTCTCACAATCATTCTGGGCTCCTGGAGAGATTCAGAGAATTAGCAAATAAAGCAAACAAAACCACGCAAATCTTTTCATTTAAGACTGGAAGATCAGTCAGTCAATGAACATTCTTTAAGCTCTTACTAGATTGACTGTCATTATGCTAAGCACTGGGGATACAAAGAAAAGCAAAAGAATGGTTCTTACCCTCAAGGAGCTCTTATAAGGAGGATTTACATGTAAATAACCAGAAACAAAGATAAATACCAATTTGGTGCAACAAAATCTCTGATGGGAAAGACACGTACAGTTGGAAGTGGAGCAGGAAAGATCTCTGGCAGAGGGGAGATTCTGACCTGAGTCTTGAAGGAAGCCACTAAGACTTGGAAATGGGAAGGGAGAGCCTTCAGGGCATGAAGAAGGGAGTAGAATGGAATGTTGTGTTCATGTAAATGTAATAATAAGTGGCCCAGTGAAGTTGGATCATGGAGTGTGTGGAGGGTGAAGTGCAGGAAAGGTAGAAAAAAGTCAATAGCTTTAAATGGGAGGTGGGGAGGACAGGGGAGAGAAGGGAATAAGAATTTATATCATGTCTAATATGTGCCAGGAACTGTGTTAAGTACTTTACAAATATTATATCATTTGCTCTATACAAGAACCCTGTGGGGTAGGTGCTTTTTACAAATAAGGGAACTGAGATAATCAGAAATTAAATGACTTGTCCAGATAAATCAGCTAGAATGTATGCGAAGCAGATGACTTTATTTGATCTTGAAGGGAATGTGGAGCCATTGGAGTTTATTGAATTAAGGGGGTGACATTGTGAAACCTGTGCTTTGTGAAAATAACTCTGGTCATTGACCTGAGTGTATATTGGAGGGAGGAGAGATTTGAGGCATTGGTACCAATTGGAAGGTTACTGCAATAATTCAGTCAAGAGGTGACAGTTTTGTGAATAGAGAAAAGAGAATATGTTGGAGAGCTGCTGTGAAGGTAGAAATGATGTGATTTGTCGATGGATTGGATGAGTGAGAGTAAGGCATCTAGGATGACACTGAGGTTGGGACCCTGGGTAGGTCGAAGGATGATGGTGCCTTCCCCAGGAGGGGAAGCAAAGATTAGAAAGAGAGAGTGGGGATCTTAGGGGGCAGTTAGGAGGTATAGAGGATTCAGGAAAACTCCTTGAGTTCAAATCTGACTCAGACACTTACTAGCTGTGTGACCTTGGGCAAATTAGTTAACTCTGTTTGCCTCAGTAACCTTATCTATAAAATGAACTGGAGAAGGAAATGGCAAACCATTACAGTATCTTCGCCAAGAAAACCTCAAAAAAGGATGCAAACAGTCCAAGACAACTGAAAAATCACTGAACAACCACCAAACAAAGGGGATTATAGTGAGGTAATCTCATAGAGAAGACAAGGGGGATAAAGAAATTTCAGGGGTGCATAAAGAAGACTAGTCTTGGCTAGAAAAAAAAGTTGCCTCTTCTGAAAAAAGAGGTGAAGGGGTAAGATAAAGTAGAAAATATGAGTCATATTAAAGGAGGAGGTGAGAAGAAAGGGCTCTCATCAAATAGTTTCAATTTTTTTCAGTGAAACAGGAGAAGACAATGGAAAAAGAGGTGCCTATGTGAGCCTTGAGATTCAAAAAGGTTTGGAATAGTTCATGTGGAAAGTGGTATAATAAAATGAAGTAGGGAGTAGATTGATCGTCTTGTCGCAGTGAGGACCCAGTTAACATTAGAAAATGTAAATTTGTAGTAGACTTAATAAGCATGATTTCCTCCAACATCATTCAGTAGAATGTGGATAGGAGTTCAGGAAATCTGAGTAATGCATAGGGAGGCTTAGGCAAAATGTGATTGCCAATAGAACAAAAGGGCAAGAAATTCAAAAGTAGAGAATAGTGAAGAGCAGTGGCATCAAACTCAAATAGACTCAGGGCCACTAAACCATACATAAAAATACCTGGCAGCTACATGTTGATTTAGAAAACTACAAATTAACATCATCTATGTTCTATTGTTTTCATATATTTTGTTAAATATTTCTCAATTATATTCTAATCTGCTTCCCTGAGAATGTTTTGAGAATGGTTCAACACTTCTGGTGCAAAGAATATAGATGTTAATAGAGAGGACAGAACAGCCTCTTTGTTAGACATACCATGAATATAACCTTCCTAGAGTTACACTTCCCTGACTTTAATCTTCCTTAACAAAGCAATCATTTCACAAAAATTTCAAAAAATGACCCATAAAATGCATATGTATGTAACATTTTTCCTACCATTTATTTAAAATATTTGGTCCACTGAATAAAGATTTTTTTTTTTAATTTAGCCACATCAAGATAACAATAAAAATAAAGTCATTGATTCAATTATCATCCTGGAGACTCTTGCTAACTTTGACTCAACATAGGAAATCTTGATATGAATACCAGCTGATTCATTGTCCTTTCAGCAAAGGTTTAATATCTGAAGGCTGCAGCAAGATTGCAGATCACTAAGGCTTCATTACCTTTACAAAATGTCCTACAGGGCATTTCCTTCTGCACTATGAAATATTAGCATAAAACTAAACCTCACTTGTCAAAACAAATAAGCACATTCCACAAGGCATTATTGCCTCAATATCAATTGCATCCCTTTTACATGCTGGCTAATTCAGAAAACTGGGGAATTCGTATTGGCACAGCTCTTCCTAAATGCACATTGGTAAGAGTCTATAACATTAACACAAATTCATCAATGCAAGTATTTAAATGAGTCTATTGATCTTTCACTATAAATGTAAGATTTTGATCTCATCACTATTTGGTGAATGCACCATCAGCATAGTTTGTTTTTCTTGCTTCCCCTCTTTTAATAGGGTTTTTTTTTTTAGAATTGCAAATTTAGATTCAGAAAATAAAGAAAAAATATGTCATCTATACCAATGGTTCCCAACCTGTGGGCCAAATACCTCCAGGGAGCCAGTTATTGCATCTCATTAAAATGACTCCATATAATGAATAAGTACAACTCTGTAGACTGAAAAAAATTTATAATTCAGATATCTTACTATATTTCAAGTGGATGTTGTTACTTTTGTAATCAATGAAATACAATTCATTTAAAAGACTTACTGAATTCATAGTTTTTACTCCACAAAGATGTATTTTTCTCAATTAGCAAATATGAATTCCACATGGAGGTAAGTAGATATTTTTTACATTAAAGTGAGGTTTTGAAAAGGGTAGATACTGTTCATCTATACTACATCAAACATTGAGAAAGAAGGTGAAAAAGTGGTTAATTAACCAGATGTTTTCAGATTGCCATGAGCTTGACACTGAAAACAAACCATCTCAATAATTAACTTAAATGTTTCACTTCTAGTCCAAATGTTTTAGAATAATCTCAACTTAACCCAAGCACAGTATGTAGATTTGGTAGAATGCACAAAGTTTGCCTCTCTACATTTGAAAATCATTTGACTGGTTTAAATGACCTGACATTATTAGAAAAGCATTATGTATCACCCTTAAAGCAAGAGAGAAGTTTGGAACAAGTTTATGTTTGAGAGGAAACTAATGAGTTCCTTTTCAGACATGCTGAATTTAAGATGCTATTCTGATCCACGTCTAGCTCAGGCCAGTCCAGTGTTTTGGATTCAGTGTTAAAATGCAATGAGATACTCATAGACTGTAAAATGCAATAAAAGCAACTTTAATGATAACAAGATTTTAAAACACATAATTTCTGGTTTAATTAAAACACTACTCCCTTTTACCTATACATCTTACACCTATGCACCACTACATTTGGTAATACTAGGTAAGGAAGGTATCTCTGCCAGGTAATGGGAATTCTACTAATATCTCTGACAACAATACCTCTCCATATGTTGGGCTTTTTCTACCACAAGTGTTGAGAAAGCAAAAATGACCTTCTGTAATGGTAAGTTAAATGGGAAGATCTTTCCAATCATTAATAGGTCCATGTGACCTGCCTGGGTCACATGGAAGTCTAAGTCCCACAAGTCTGTAGAGGTAGGAGTTTGCTGAATGGGTGGATCAGGAAGGGTGGAACAGGAAGAGGCAGAGGTAGAGCAGAGCTGAGAGGAAATTGGTTAGAGCAGTCAGAACTGAGGGAAAAAGAGGAGGCAGACAGCTAGGCTTGTGTTTGTTTGTTTGTTTGTGGGAAGGCCCTAAAAGGGGGAAGGCTTGGGGATGGTGTTTTCCTCTGCATTGTTATTGTGTATAGATTTTTGTTACTATGATGGATTTGGCTTTCTGGTATCTGAATAATGTTTTGGTTCTGTCTTCCATGTGAAGAGACTGTTGCATTTTGTGATTCAGAATTGCACCAGGATATTCATGGCTGCCATAGGCGCTGTGAATATTGCATTGGTGCTACACCTTCTGCCCCCTTAAGTAATAATAAGGATAATAATAATTATGCTAGTTACCATTTATATGGTAACTTGAGTCTTACAAAGTACTTTAAAAATATAATTTCATTTTAACCTCACAATAACCCTAGGAGGCAGGTGTTATTACCCACATTTAAGGGCATAATGAGAAGACTGACATTAAATGACTTGACCAGGGTCACACAGCTGATCTTGGGTCTTCCTGATTCCAGTTCTAGCACTGTATCCACTACATCACCTAGCTGCCTAAGAACCAGCCAAACCTGCATAAAAGCAGTGCAATTCAAACAATATATCACTGTTTTGATGGTAAGGCTTACCCCCAAAATAAATTTTTTAAAAATCTTTCCAAATTAGTCTTTAAACTATTCTATAATCATTAGCAAAAATAGAGGAAGAGCTTAATAAGAATAATGAAAAGATAAACACTATGAAAGACCTTTTTAAAAGTATAATTCAAATAGTAGGGATAATGTAGAGCAGGCTTCTTGAAGCAAAAACAGACCCAATGACCTGTAACCTCACCAGGAATATCAGAAGCACAGTGCAGTGTATCTGCAACACATCCAAGAAAAGGCTAATGGGTGAGAACTCTATTGTATGAAACCTGTCCTAGGGTCTGAGGTAATAGTGAAACTCTCCCTGTGCTACACTGACTCAATCTTGTCCAACTAACCAGCCAATTCTTCTCCTCCCTGAGAGTCCCATTAAGGAGATGGTCCCAAACTTTAGTTCCTTTAGTGGCCTCTACTGAAGGGCTACCCCTGTCCTTCTCTGCGGCTTAAATAAAGATATCCCCTCACTAAAACCAAGGTTTTCCATTTCATCTCAGGTAGAATATTTTTCATCATGATACATAAAGAAAGTTTCATGTCCGCTAATTAAAAAGCAAAGTACCTCCAAATAATTCTATATTTTGATCCCCAAACCCTTTCTAGGAAGTTGTCTGGATCATCCAGGAGGGAGCACCTAATCAGTTTTCCCTCGGGAACAGAAACCTCAAGGCCAATGCGACTTCACACAAAATGACGGAATAAAGAACTGGAGATAGTTAACTGGAACTACATCTAAAAGTAATACATCTTTACTGGGCAAACTTTTCTGAAAGTTGGATCTAAGAAAGTTCTAACCCTCTCCCTTTGCCCCTTCTTAAAGTAGTACTGATTTGCCAAAAAATATAAACTCTGAGAATTGGGGAACCCCATTCCCAATGATCAAGGGTATGATGGAAAAGAGGTTTTAAAAGTCCATTCCAGTGTTCAGTGATATCCGGTGCCTGAGGACAGTAAAGAAGATGGAAAACCCAATGAATGTGGTGGTTGGCTTTAATTCAGTTCTTCTTTGTGGTAAAATTGGCATTCTGATCAGAGGGATCTACCAGAGGAAATGGGGATGGGGGAGACCAACAGAGAGAATAGAAAAATAGTCTCACAGAATTTTGAAGGTGGATATTATGGCAGTAGATTTAACTAGCATTGCAATGTCACGTCATGAATATGTATCACCTTTCCTTAAGGGCAAAATTCTTTCCTTGACATAGAGGTAGAGTACTAATATAATCAATATGACAATAAGAGGCAGATCTAGAACCATACAGGATCATGGTGAACTAATCTTACTAAGAGGGCATAACAATTGGCATTAGAATAATCACTGGGTAGAATTATTTGCATCATCCTCAGCTAAGGGAATTATATGTTCCCTCTCCTCCAACAATATAGCATCTTGGCTCCTATGTCCAGTTCAACAATATAGCTAATCCTCAATGTTTATTTTCATAAGAGCATCAACCTGATTTTTCACTTCAGTGGAGGATCTATGATGTTTCTGACAAGCACTAACATTCTAATAATTGATATGGTAGAAGGCATCAATAAAATTCTTCTGTTTCTGACCCCAAGGTGAAGTCCTCATTGTCTAGTAATGATCTCTCTACACCTTTGACCACTTAACAAGACATGTCATCACCCAGAAATCAATATAATTATAATTCTTATCTGTTTTTTACCTCAAGACTCTTTCTCATACCAGTCATAAAACTCATAGCTTGGCCCACTTAATGGACCCATCCATCAATGTGTCCCTTATTGCTGAGGTTCAGTTGTATATAACTCTCTCATGATAGGAAGAACAGTCAGAGAATCAGGAAAAACAGTGTTCTTCAAAGGTTAAGTCCCTACTGAGAGAAGGGGTGGAATTGGTCTAATTGAGGGGGTAAGGCATTAGGCCTGCAACTGGAAGACTTTAGCCTCCAGGAAAGTCTCAATATGCTTATAAAAGGCATTAACAGCTGTGGAGCCTGAGTAAGTATGATCTGAAATGTATCATTTCCACTTAACAATGGAACGGCACTACTGTGCCCTGCCCATCTTGTTAGAGGGATTATGTTACATCAGCTGATGCATAATGGGCAACTATGGATGAAGGGGACTGAAATGGCCCTATGTCATTCATTCAACAGCAACTAGGGCCCAATAATAAACAGGCAATTGCTTTTCAAAATGGATATAGTGAATGATGCTTTGGGGAGCTTACAGTTCCAGAAGATTTATCTGGACACTTCTTTCTACCTTCCAAAGATTCCACTCATACAGGTCTTTATGGAAAGAGATGCCCCAAAACACAGGATCATAAGTACACAAGGAAGAAAGGCTGCTTAACAGCCTATAGTAGGTCTTCCAGGTCTATATTTTATACTAGGCTTCACTCAAAAGATTTATGAGTGACACAGTTAATGGGGGCCATTAAAATATACAAGTGAGGCATGCCTATTTGTGTGAATAGCCCTAATTACTGGAACAACTACACCTGTCCTATTCTCCCAGTTGCACTTCCCCAGTGAATCTGCCCAATCCTGTATGATGAACCAGCAGGGAACGCTAGCAATTTGATATCATTCAGGTGAGATTCCAGTCAAAAGGTGAAATCAATTACACTGAAGCAGTCTGGTCATAGGGATTAGGGTTGCTGTGGAAAGGAATCCTAAATCCAATTTAGCAAATCTCTTTTAAATTTTTACTCCTTCCCTGATAGTCTCCCATCAGGAAATTAGTTACAGAAAGGATATATCTTTGTGGGCCCATGTATATAGAACTCCCCATTTTAGCCACCTCAAAAAAAAAAAAAAAGGACAAAGGACAATCCTAATATGACGTCTTTAAGTGGTTCAGCTGAAAATAAGTTCTTCAAGCTGATGGAACTCAGCAACTGATAAAAACTCTGAATTGCCACTGTTAGACTTATTATACCATTCTTAACCATTATTCTAACTTTGCATTATCTTCCTGTTTAAATTTGTCCTCTAACCCCGCCAAGCTCCTGTGCTGGATGTCCAACCTCCGACTCCCCTATGAAGAAGACACTTCTGTTGATGTAGTATTGGGAGATTGGGGGGGACTGGAGTAGTAACCGGGGAGGAGTGTAAACTAGAGATTTTCTTACCACCAGACAGATCCCAAACTTCATTATCACTCCTGCTCCAACTATCTTCACTTTTAGGTCTAATCTCAGCATGGCTTAACACATTCTCCATTGAAACCTCTATGTCAGAAATCATACTTCCCATCTGTATCAGTCTCCACCCTAATTAACACTGCTCCTTTCAGCTGTACTGATTTTATTAGATCTTTAAGGCACTCCTTTCCCTTAAAGGTATGATTCTTAAAAATCAGAAGTTAATTCTGATTCTAATTGCTGAACCCCAAATAAAAATCTATCTTAATTTTCTATGTATTGGTGATCAATGTTTTCTAAAATCCTTAATTGATGAGAGATAAGGGATACAACTGTTCTATGCTTCTACTTTTCCTGTCACATTCCTTAAATGTCCATCACTCTAATCCTACAGGGCCAGGGAGATCTTCCAAATCACACTGAGAAAATTACCCATAGACCCAGAGGATGGCAGTAGCATTTTCTGATTGGCCATCCAAGCACCCAAAGCTTTCTTCCATGCCACCATTCCCCTGCTTCAATAAAGAATTTAACTATGAGGTCATTTCAAATGACCTCTTCCAATCACACCAAATATTCTCACTCAGGCCTAATACAGGTCAGTCAGTCTATTGATTTAGAATCAGAATTAGAATGCAATGAGATACCTATGGAACATAAAATACAATTTAAAAAACTTTACTTAAAATAAAATTGAAAAGGATAAAATCCCTGCTAAAATCCAAATAAAAAACAATTATCCTCAGTCTCCAAATTCAGCATGCCAATTGGTATGCTAAGTAGAAAGGAGTGCTCACAGTGTAATGGGAATTACTCTAAAAACCTTTGACATCAGCTACATTTTTCAAGCTTCAGGTGGCAAAGAAGCCAAATCACCTCCCTGTCCCCTTAAATGATAAATCCAACATACATAAAAAAGGTGCCACTTCTAACAGATGCCAAAAGGATATTCAGGGGGAGATGTCCAACAGGCAGCTGGTGACATGACAAAGAGTATGGCAAGACATGTAGATTTAGGAATCATCAGTATAGAAGTAATAATTAAGTCAATGGGAGGTACCTCCCCAAGAGAAAAAGAATATGTGGCCCCAGTTTATGAGCAGAAAAGATGATGGTAAAGCAATAAAATAGATTAAGGAAGACCAGTCAGACAGATAGGAAAGAATCCAAGAGAGAGAAGCCAAGGGAAGAGACAGCAGTCTAGGAGGAAGAGATATTCAACAGTGTCAAAAGCTATGATGAAATCAAAGAGAATGAAGATAGAGAAGAGGCCATCATACTTAGTTGAGATGATTGCTAACCAAAGAGAAAGCAGTTTTAGTAAGATGGTTGAATAAGAACTCATATTGCTATTGGTTGAAAATTGAGACAAAGGAGAGATAAAAGAGGCAATAAGTATAGGCAATTCTTTTTATGAATATGACTGAAAGGGAAAAGAAAGGAGGATAACTTTAGAAGATTAATAGGGTGAATTGGAGGCTTAAGGATGGGGAAACCTGGGCATATTTGTAGGCATAAGGAAGGGAACCAATGGCTAGAAAGGTAGATTAAAAGGGAGAGAAAAAGATCAAGGGAAAGTTCCCATATAAAATGGGAGAAGATTCAATCAAAGGTATGAGTAGAGGCATTGACCTTGGTTAGGAGATGGGCCACCTCACCATCAAAGACTATGTCAAGGGAAAAGAGAAAAGAGGGATTTAAACCATTGGTCAGGCAAATCTGCTCATGTTAAGTAAACATAACCTGAATCTATGATCTAATCTCAACTCATATACCCATAAAACTATGAACGGGTCATTTTATTTCTCTGGGTCTCAATTTCATTATTTGTAACTTGAAGACGTTAGAATGGATGATCTCAAAACTGTTCTGTCCTTATTGTAATGAAGCTATATCACTAAATATATTATACTGAAAAGGGAAAATAATTGTTAATATATCTATATATATGTATATATACTTCTATATCTATATCTATTTATCCATATATATGTATGTATGTATGTATGTGTATGCGAATGTATATGTATACGGAGAGTTTTGTATCCAAAAGCAGAAAGTATGTTATTAAATATCTAGTGACTTTTTGACATCATATTTCCAAAGTTATTTGAATTGACCAGAAGTCCTTATCTAAGGGAACAAGAATTTTAAGTCAAAATTGGTGCTTCTAGTTTGCACCAATAATGGCTTTGTTTGGAGGACTCAATCATGACTCTAGGTCCATATTGAATTGATGCAGTGGACCTCATTTCTCAGTCCCTATTCAACATATATTTCATTTGGAATGCAAAGTGGTCTTTAGAAGTGAAGTGATCATGAATACACTGATTTATTTCACATTAGTAACTCCAAGCACATGAAATCCTATCCCAGCATACAATATAGTCATTTTAGTGTGCTGGAGGAGGGGAGAAGAGACTACAAACTGGTATATTTCACTGAAATATACCTTTATAGAAAGAGGAAACAGGAGATTTAGAACATAAATGAAATTGAATAACCGATCTGATCTACTCACTGGGTATAAGAAGAAATGAACGGTGTCTGTGAGCATCTTTGAAATAAGGCTTTAGAATCAAATTTCAATTTGTTCTTTGAAATACCATCGCTTGAAAGCTTTTGAGATATTTTGGTGGAAAATGCCAAAGGAGTACAAAGTATAATATGTCAAAGACCCATGATTTTGTCAGGGTGGGCACTCCCTCCAGTGACATAGAAAGCAATAACTTATAGTCTCAGAAAGCTGCCAGAGGCCCAGAGAGGTTGTGACTTGTCCATGGAAGCACAGCTGGTATTAAAGGCAAACCCAAATATGTGCTAGACTCCAAGTCCAGAACTCTATCCTTTACATCACACGGACTTACAAAACCTAGTGGCCTAATATAAGGGTCCTCCAATGTGTTGCAATGTGCCTACTTCATTTTCCCTTGGTATTATAAGGATACCAGTGGAGTACATGGGCTGTCCACTGGCTATCTCTCCTTCAGTTTCAATTTCCTCATCTATAAAATGAGGTGGTTGGCCTCTGTGGCTGCTTTTCACTTTAAATCTATTTTAATAATATTCTATGATATCTTGTTTTTACAATATAACAACCCACCTTTTTTTTCTGCTCCTATGTTTTCAAATCACATATTTTACCTTGTTTCTTTGTAAATCTTTGTCTGGAATGTGTTTCAACCTGCTAGTGTCCAGCACAAACCTTTCGATTGCCCTTAGGGTTGGGGTAAAGTATGGTACGGTGAGAAGCATGCTGAACTTAGAGCCACAAGACCAGAGTTCAAATTCTACTGCTTCATCTACACACTGCCTGTGTGACCTTGGACAACTTACTTTACCTCTCAGGGCCTCATTTTCCTCATCTGTAAAATAAAAGGGTTGGATTAAATTAACTAAAAGATTAAATCCACCCCTAGAACTATTATCTCAGTTTTCCATTTTTCAGATTTCAAATTGCAGCTCAGGGAGTTGAGGGAAGTTTCACAAGATTTTAGGTAGTAAGGACAGAGTTTGCTAATGCACCATTTATAATGATCACATATCCTTTCATATATATCCTGGCACATATTTATTGTTTTTCCTCAGCCCTTTTTCTACCTCAGACCAAACCTTCCAGTCAGAGAACTCAAGCTAACCTGTCCACCTTGTGTCATTAAGTTGACTAGACATAAATTCCATGATGAATGCCTTCCCCCACTCCCGGCTTCATTTAATCGAGTAGCAGTAACTGAGTAGCCTTGCCCATCAATGGTGCAGACTCCACACAGTGAGGAAGGAGATTTAACTTTATCTTCCTCTTGTCTATTGCACCTCCTTCTTGTTCCTATCAGATCATCTCCCTTTCATCAGACTACTCAGCCTGGCCCTCGCTGAAATTTTAATTCAAATTTTAGTCATGCAGGGTTGGTTTAAAAAGAAAAGGGGGTGAGGGATAATTCAAAAAAGGATAATATGTCTCTTTTATGCTAGGGGAGTCAATTATCCTCTGAAGAGAAGAAAAACTCAGACTGGATGACTTACTGTACAAGTACTAGATAGGAATAACTAGCTAAGTATAACCCTGTTGTGTGTTTTGGGTTGGGGGAGGAAGTGAGGAAATTCTTGGAGATATAGACATAAGTGTAGAATGTAGAAGCACAAGCTAATTCTACCACGAAGCTAGAGTAGATGCTAATGCTAGTGTTTTTCTCTGAAAAGCAATGTGGCAGCTTTGGCAACATCACCTCCTCCCAATTGTTTTCAAGCAATGAAAGTTAATAAAAGTGCTGAAAGTCTATAGAAATTGAACTTATTCAGCCTGAAATAAAGGATTCAGAAGGTTGTCTTGACATCTGTAGGTTAATATTAAAATAGAAGACATCAAGTCTTTCCTGACCTCTCTAGTGTTAGTGCTCCCTTCTTAAGTAATCTGTTTATATAGTTAATTCCCTTGTAGAACATAAGCTTTTTGAGGGCAGACACTTTTTCATTCTTGAGTTTGTATGGATTTCATTTTCTATTTGTTTCATTTCTGTGTTTATACTTAGCAAAGTGTTTTCTGCATGGCTGGTACATTATAAATAATGAATTGATTGAATTTAATTGAACTGAACAAGAGGAAATGATCTTAGGCTACAGGAAGTTGTTTTTAGGTGAATTAAGTTGGGGCCACAGTCACTTATTCCTTTGTGAGGCAAACAACCAGGTTGGGATAACTAGGTCAATGGCTGAATAGATCAAGTCATAGGAATCCCTTGAAATCAAGATGAGCAGTTCCAAAAACCAAGAAAATCATTCTTCTTTGATACATTCCTGGCCCCACTTTGATGAATCATTGATTCTCACTGTTGTCAGAAACTTTTAAAAATCATACCAACCCTAGTCTCCACCAGCTGGTCCAATGGTAAAGCATTTGGATTCTCCAAGTTCCCCAAGGGGATTTTTCAATGCTGTCACTATCCCTGAGAAACTCTTGGAGATTTACAGTGGTATGGAGATAGAAACAAGAAATCACATCTTTGTTTCCATTGCTAGAACTCACAACTTCAGTCTCCAAGGTAAAAGACTGGTGAATTTGAAAAGAGGAATGTCTCTGCCAACAAAGCATCTTCATTCATTCTTTCATTCATTCATTCACTCAATCATTCATTCCATCAATATTGCATTATTCTAGGGACTGTGGATATAAAAACAAAAAGCAAAAGTGTCTGTTCTCAAGGAGCTTACATTCCACTGGTATGAAACAAGATATACACAACCATAGGCACATCTATATGTATAAATGTGCATATAAGCATACACAAGTATGTATTTATGTATACATATACACATATACGTACATGTACACACATGCACACATATAGACATAGATAGAGATAGATATAGAGAAGCAACTTGGTGGCACAATTGGGGTCAGTAATTCTTGAGTTAAAATCTTGCTTCAGACACTTCCTTAGCTATATGAAATTTGGCAAATCACTACCTTTCTCATGACTGGTTTCATCATATATAAAATGGGGATAATAGCACTTATTTATAGAAGGGTTGTGAGTCTCAAATGAGATGACATATTCAAAGTGCTTTGCAAACTTTAAAATCAGAAATGAACGTGTGTGTGTGTGTGTGTGTGTATAAACACAGTCAATCTTCAACTTTTGATAATATTCTTAGAAAAGAGTGAGAAAGTTAAAAAGAAGAATGTTAATACATTGAGCCTATGGGAAATAGGGAGTTATGTTCCCACAACCACCAATAACTGTAATCTTTTGCTAGAGATTGCTGAAAATACACTGTTCTGCATAATTTTCTGTATAATAAAATATCAAATCTGATAATATGTTCTTTTCCTAACACAGTAACCATGAAATAACCCATAAAATGCAGTATACAAAATAAAAGGTAACATGCAAAACATTTTTTTCTCCCTAGTAATTCCCTAGAATTATGCGACTTTTTGTGTTAGCATCTCCTAAAAAGTTGATTTCACTTCTCATAACACATAAAATTAGCATTACAATGAATATTTCCTCCTTGATTCATTAACGCCAAAATCATGGCCAATAGTGGTTGCAGACATTCTAGTACCAAGTTTACCAAAAGCCTTTATTTTCTCACTAAATCACAGCACTGACTTTGCATACTTGGACTTAGAACCCCAAATGCTTGAATTACACTTTTGGGGGCAGGACTGAAACACAAAACTTGAGTTTTAAAGGCAAACAATGAAAATATGCAATGAATGCATGGGGAGGTCTTTAGAACGGTAGGGTAAACAAGACCAGTAAAGAGCCTGCTAGGATCCAGTGTCCTGAAACTTTTTTCCCTCACTTTGTTTACTTTGTCTTTGGCTCCATTGAGGATTTATATTCAAAAGCCTTCATCACCTGAGGTCTACCTTTTGCCAATGAGTTTCTCTATACATGATAAAGGTGACCAAGTGCCACTTTCTCTGTGACTCTGGTTCCTCATTTCTTTTCCCCTCCAATTTACCTTGTATTTATTCTGTATGTATTTAACATATACATTTAAATAATTGAAAATAAGTTTCTTGAGGCTGGAAATTGTTTCATTTTTGCCTTCAGATTCCCAGCATCTAGCACTATATCTGCTACACAGTTATTCAAGAACATTTGTTCATTGATTAATTGATCTATTGATATTAAGATAAAAGAGTCACAGTCCTTAATTGAGTCAGTTTGCAAAGCTTTTCCATCTTAACAGGTCCTTCCAGAACTTGTTTTCCACTGGTATAGCTTTTGAGAAACTATTACATCCTCCGTGATATGATGAGGCATTGGACTAGGACCTTAATTAAGAAAGACATAGGTTGAAACACAACATAAAGCATTATGAGATTTTGGAAAAGTTAAATCTCTTCCCTGGAGATTGTTAGAAGAAATCTCCATTCATATAAGATTGTTCAGCCATAAGGTGGCTTTGAAAATAGAGAATGGTCTAGTTGAATTTTTATTGTCTCCTTCAGGCCTACAATAATAGCATATTAATCGGTGAATTAATGTAAAAGTTATCTGAAGTAGGAATCGAACCCAGTTCTTCCTGAATCCAAAGCCAATTCTCTAACCACTAAGCTCCAATGACTTTCTAAAACATTCTAGAAAAAAATGCCTAAGATGTTACTATAAGTCCATGTGGTTACCAAACACATCAGAATACACACACACACACACACACACACACACACACACACACACGAGCACTGTCTCATTTGAAGAAGGTACCATATTGTTCTTTTAATGATGTTGCCATAACCCAAAAGATTTCTAGAATCGCTCTTTTGGAATTGTAATAAGAGCCTAGCCAAGTCTAATGAATAATGTGAGTGATCAAAGGAGCTAGTGATACTGCTCAGGGAGAAGGAGGTGCAGGGGTAAAGAAAAGATATAAGAGAAACAATTCTTCCCTTGACACCCTAAAGCTTTTCAAGAGGCTAGAAAGATTGAGAATGGCTGAGGTTACTAAAGGGATTCAAATCACTAGAGCCACATGAAATTATTATAGAAATCCTATGGTGAACAAAACTCAGCCAAAATGAGTAGAAAAAGAAATTCCATTAAAAATAACTATAGAAAGAATCAAAGATTTGGAAAATCTACCTACAAAGACACACACAGGAACTGTATGAATACAACCAGAAAATAGTCTTTACAGAAATAAAGACCTAAATAATTGTAGTAATATTAAATGCTTGTGATTAGGCTTTTCCAATATTCTAAAACTGCCAAAACTATTGAAATTATTCATTCAACGCCATGCCAATGAAAAAATTACTTTATAATTCTAGAAAAACACATAGTAACGTTCATCTGAAGGAACAAAATGTCAATAATCTCAAAGGAAATGATGAAAAAAAGTGGGAAGTGGAGCTGGTAGTGTCTGGCCTTAGCTATTCTACAAACCATAATCATCTATTTGATACTGGCTGAAAAAATAGAAAAAGTCAATCAACGTTAACAAATTAGGTACACAACACAGAGAAGCAAGTAGACATATAGTACCACAAGGTTAAATAAAACCTTAGAGGCAAATTACTAGTGAAAAAACTCAATAGTCAGCAAAATCTGCTGGGAAAAACTAGAAAGGAGTCTGGAAGAAATTAGGTTTTATCCAACATCTCTCACCATATACCACAATAAACTCCAAATGAAGATATAGAAAGTTACATGATAAACAAATTACAAGTGCTTTTCTGAATAGATGAATCAAAAGCCATTTTGCAAAGGAGATAGAAGGCTTTTTAGGCAGAGGAAATGATGCAAATGATAAGAAAGAAAAGGATGATTGTCTAAAGTGCACCAACCAGGACGTAACAGTAGAAGAGGAGGACAAGACAGTAGATGAATCGTTAGTGCAGGAACTTAGTTCATAATTAAGATTTTGGATTTGATTCAAGGGACAGTGAGGAGCCACTACAAGTTTTAAAGAATGGGACCAACATGGTCCAACAGTCTTTAGCAAAGAGGATTCTTAATGACTGGGGATATCTTGCTTTTTTCATTTTCAAGTCTGATTAAAAAATAAAATACAGTGACTTCTTTTAGCTATCTCATAGTTGTTCCTTTTATAGCCAGCTTTGGCTTTACCAATTATAGAAATTGTTGATTACAGTATCAACAATATTGGAACAGAAGATTCAACGTACTGTCTTTTCTCTCCACTTGTTATCGTCAATGTCCATGGTGCTGGGCACACCATGTATGGGCAGATGGGGACCAAGGTAGAAAGCAGGAGCCTGTCATGCTGTACAATCAATTACTTTACTTAAGTGCAATTACCATGAAAGTCAGTACTACCCAAACATTTAGTTTGCCTCTTAGCTTTTCTCTATGCTTCTTCCTAGGGAGCCTCCGGATGGATGGGTACTTTTAGATAGTCTCCCTACAGTAAAAGGCTATTAGTGGGATTGTAAGATGGACCAAGTTACAGCAAAGTGCACGTTAACTTCTGTGAAAGACATGGAGTTTTCTAATGGAATTACATTAGAGGAACAGGCTTGGAGGAGCACTGGTTCATGCTCAACAATATCCAAATGAGAGACCCTGAGCTCAATTATACAGGCCCCTGACTTTCTGGGTCACAAAGGGCTGAGGAAGCTGGGAAAGAAAGCTGAGTCTCTAAGTAAAAGGAGAATTTTAGGCCCCTTAGCTCTAAATTATCTGGTCAATTAAGAAACAACAGAAGAAAGGACCTAAGCAGGAAGGATTCTAATAATGAGGACTCAGAACCTTAAAAGCAGGTATGGGAGGTGTGTGTGTATGAGGGATGGGGGGTAGAGAGGAAAGCTATTTAGTCTAAAGGGAGGACAAAATGCCCTCAATGGAAGGTTAGTGGAGAATAAACAATCTCTGAAGAATACAGATATAAAAACAGCCACAGAAATGAGCACAGCTTTTCTTTTATCTCACTATAAAATTATAGTCTAGTGGAAAGAATAGGTCAATATATACATATATACACACAAATATATATATATATATATATATATATATATATATATATATATATATATATATATATATATATATAAAATCTCTCTTCCTGGTGCCATTGTAGCTCCCACCTACCATTAATTGGGGACAGTTAGGTGGCTCAATGGATAGAACTCCAGGCCTAGAGTCAGGAAGACTCACTTTCCTGAGTTCAAATCTAGCCTCGGACATTTACTAGATATGTGACCCTGAGCAAGTTACATAACTTTGTTTGCCTTGGTTTCCACATCTGTAAAATGAGCTAGAGAAGGAAATGGTAAATTACTTCACTATCTTTACCAAGAAAACCCCAAATGGGGTGACAAAGAGTTGGACAACATTGAAAAATGACAACAACAAACAATTAATTAGTAAACATGCACTTTGTTTCTAAAGCATTAAAACTAATCTCATTCAAACGTAATAAAATGTGGGATTAAAGCAATGGTGTGCTGGTAAATATATAACAACAAAACTTGCCCCATCTTCTGCCCCACCCCCCAAGAAAGTATACGCAATATATTTTTAAGTTTAATCTGCATTATTAACATTTTCACCATCAGTTTCTTAAGTCTAGATCATAAACCAAATAATAAATCGAGACCTGACTTGCAGTGTTTGCAGATTTCTGAGGTGTAAATGCTCACACTGAAAATTTAACAATTGGCTTTTTGAGAACTAGTTCAAGATGGCTCTAGAGCACCCCTGGCTTGAAATCTCACATGGCCATGTTTTCTTGATAACTAGTGATCAGAAAAGCCATAGTGTGAACCCAAAATTCATTGGTTATAGCATATAGAGCTCAAAACAGAGGTACTGAGAAAAAGGTGGGGGGAAACTCTTTCATTAGGTTTATAGCAATAATTTCCTCCTAGTCAGGCATTTCCTGGGAGTTAATGACAAGCTGGGTTAACTTCTGCATCCAGTCATTAAGTGTGAGAATTGCCCTCCCCAGCAGCATGATAGCTTAATTAAACACTTAAAAGCATAATAAGGAGAATAAATAGCACATGCTCCCTCAGATGGGCAGTCAAGTTAGAGAAGAGGAGATGGAACGTGGAATTGGCTTAATGGACAGAAACATTTCAGACCTGAATCAGTGTCAAAACTGATCCCCTACTCAAAAAAAAAAAGTACTTAATAAACACAGGGGGAAAAAAGACACAAAACTTTCACCAGTGTTGACATAGGTCACAGCACTGGAAGGAAGCTCAGAGTTATCTAGCCCAGCTTCTGCGTATTTGCCCTGAGGGTGTGTAGGGGGAGGTAGCAAGGATATTAAAAGTATATTGGGAATGTCTCACAGATGTAGACCTAGCAATTCCATTGACCCACTATCTTATTAGGAAGTCTACTCTGAGTCTGACGACTCCCACATGTGCAGTGTAATCTCATCTTCCCTCAACTCAGGTGTTCTTGCTGTTTATTCACTCAGTCATGTCCAGCTCTTCATGACTCCACAGACCACAGCACGCCAGGCCCATCTCTCCACTCTCTCAGTCCAAACTCACGTTTCTTATTTCCATTTCAACCCAGGTTATTGTCATCATTTTAGAGAGTCCAAGTCCCCTAAGACATCCCAGATAGGACTGAAGGTTTCAGAGACCTCTTTGACTCAAATGAGATAATATATGTGTATATATATATATATATATATATGTAAAACATTTGGCATGCCTTAAAGAGCTATACAAATATCGGCTATGATCGATGTTGTTATTACTTTATTATATGAGTCTTGCTGCCCTATCTTCCTTTAACAGAATACACCTTCCTTGAAAGGGGATTGCTTTGTTTTTGTTTTTATTTTTGTTTTTTTTGTATTCCCAGGGCCTACCATAGTGCTCATCACAGCAGTCACATAGTAGGCACTTAAATTCTTGCTGATCGATCCTACAGACTGACATGATATATGCTACATGTGTACATGCTAAGTCAAGATTTGGGGGGATTATTTGAGAGTTTATTAACATTTCCCTTTGACTGATGTGGCTGATATTACAGAGGAAAGGTGCTTAGGAATTCAACTACAACTCTCTTTAGGTGGACAGCTAGCCAAACCACTTAGACCTGTTCCTTACTGTACCCATTTTCCTGGAGTGCTGGGCTAAATCAGGAAGGTCTAGGCTCAGTCCCACCTAAGACACTGTGTGATTGCAGATGAGCTCAATTTCCTCATCTGTAAAAGGGGGACAATAATATTTTACTATTTACCTCACAGGGTTGTTGTAAGCTTCAAATGAGTTAATAAGCACTACGTAAATGTCAGATGATCTAAAAGAAGAGCATGTTTTTGGTATAAAGTTATTGAGAAACTACTGATTTTATCAGCACTAAAGGAAATTGAAAAAAGAAAAATTAAGGGGGAGATGATTTCCAGACATAGCATTGTTTGTACTTTAATAGCAGGTATTACAATAAACATCAATTAATAAATATTTATTAAACTCCTATTATGTGCCAGATGGGCAGCTAGGTGGAGCAGAGTGCCAGGCCTAGGGTCAAGAAGACCTGAGTTCAAATCTGACTAGTTGCGTGACCCTGGCAAGTCACTTAATCCTGTTTGTTTCAGCTTCCACATCTGTAAAATGAACTGGAGAAGGAAATGGTAAACCACTTCAGTGTCTCTGCCAAAAAAAAAAAAAAACCAACCCCAAAAGGGTCATGAAGAATCAGGCACAATTGAAAAACAAGTAAACCACCACAAATGTGCTAGGCACATAGTAAGGGCTCCGTTTCTTTTTGTTGTAATGTGGTATGACTGAATGACATTTTTACTTTTACTTTAAATATCTTGAGATAAAGCCACAAGAAATCTCTACATAATGATCATTATATTTAATTTAAAAGGAGGGGAAAAAAAAGTCTGTCACTATTAAATTCTATGGACCAAGCCTGAGAGCTTAAGTGCCCATGCCTAGTGTAAGAGGTAAGATCCAAACCCAGGTCTGACACTCTATGCCACATTGCTTGTCAATATGGCCATCTATATAATGGAGCTTCCCTGTACATTAGAACAATTCATAACCATATCTTGGTACCTTGGTAATTCAGTCCCCTGAGGCATAATCTACCATCGATCTCCCCTAATAGTGAATTCTGCAGTGAACACTGTTATAATGAACTTCCAGGGTGTTTTTAAAGGCAGAATTTAATCAGTGGTGTTGGGCAGGGGTTTGAAGGAAGGGAGAATATGCTATTAAAAGTATCCAGGAAAGTGCCTGACACACTATTTTAAGGATGAGTTTACTTACATAAGGTGATATCCCCCCCATCCTTACAATTTATGAATTGAGAACAACATAGAAACTTATGACTGAAACATCCCCATTTTTCTCTGATTGGCCCCTGTCTCTGAGTTTTTCTGAGACCTGAATCTCTCTTAGATTCTTAGCCTCATAGCTAACTAAAGTGAGCTGTTGGAAGGAGCAATTTTGCTGATTTTTCTGTGCTGAAATTGATTATTACAAAACAAATTTATTGACTTTTATTAGCTCTGCAAAAAATGGAGTTATTGCTAAGCTGTAAACTTCAAACTCATTTTTAATTATCAGCCAGCATTTAATATGAAATCAACTGCTTGTTACCTTTCAGTAAAATACTTTTATGAGACAAAGGGAAAATATAGCACACAATCTTACATGTGAATTTCCTGAGACTCTGTGTCTATTCAGCATTTCTTCTCATTCCAATTGTATTGGGTCATCTGCTACTTCCACAGGGAATCCTTATGTTTTTGATTACCATGCTGAGAAAAAAAAGTGTGTGTGTGTGTGTGTGTGTGTGTGTGTGTGTGTGTGTAAAGAGAAAGAGAGGGAGAAGAGAGAGAGGGAGAGATACACACATATAATATATATACATACGATGTATACACATATGTGTATTTATGTACATATGTGCATATATGCATGTGTATGTGCATATATTATATATACACATAGATCTAAATGTATGAATACATGTGTGTATATATCTCAGCATGGTAATATGAGGTATACATATATGCATGTAAAGTATGCAATATATCAGCATGCTAATCCATATTTCAAATATGCATATATTCCATATCTACCGGTATATATGGATGCATGTGTGTGCATATGCACATACATGTGTGTATACATGTCACCTATTTATGCTATATGTACTATATATGCTTGATGTTTATAAGCTGAAACTAGCATCTAGGGTACTGTTACATATTCAGAAGTAACTTCTTTTCAATGAGGTTCAACTCTCATGATAACAATAGCAGAGGCAGACAGAGGTGACTGCCTTACTCTAAAGAGGGGCAAACAGTTATCAAATTCATTGGAAGTCCTCCAGGGCAAACATGGGCTTGCTAAGAAACAGGCCTGGATATCAAAGGTGATTTAGGCTTCTTGTATCCTGTTCTGAACCAATTCCCAGAATGGCATGAAGAGGTGCCAATGTGAACAGGAGACAAAATGTGCTTCTCTCCATTTGAAATCACACTGCTAACAATAGTAACCCAAATAGCTTGGATTTTTGTTGTTATTTCCTTCTAACTAGTTCCAAGGATTTCCTACCAATGATCTCATTGACTTGTCCACATGTGAGCTCAGTCTTCTACTTGGCCAAGGAATTGCATATTCTTTGCATAGAAAAGAGACCTCCCACTGTTCCCTTCCTTATGACTAGCTATGTGTGCTAGCAAAGCGGAAAAACTGCTGTCCCCAGAACTCACATTCCTGGATGCGCAAAGGTGGCCAAGGGCAAACCTTATCCCCTGCCCTTGTCCCTGACTGTATCCTTCTCTCCTCCCCCACTCCAGACAATAATGCTATAACAACACTGGAACTTTGGGAGGCACTGTTCCATTTGGGGACATCAGGGCTCTAAGTGGAAATTCCCCTGCTCCAGTTACTCATATTTTATATGTCCTCTCTATTTCTGGAAACTGATTAACAGAAAATTCCTGCATATCATAGTCACATAGAGGAACAGAGAGATACTTTATAGGCTCAGGAACAACAAACTCATGGGTAGAGGGGAGGCAAGGATGTGCTAAACAAAATCTGAGGCAAGGCCAGGAATTCACTTTTGGAGATGGGTAGTGAGCAATTCTCTCCCCGCCTCCCCCTGTCTCTCCACACACACACACACACACACACACACACACACACACACACACACACACACACACACACACTGGTGTCACTCAGACTGCACAGTTGTATATCCAGAGTTAGTGAGGGAAAAAAAAACCCAGGAAGTTTCAGAAGACGAGTCAGTCCTATAAAATTCCCAGCTGTAGGAATTGGGGCCATTTGAACCTCTGAACTTTTGTAGCTTTCCAAATTGGTCTCAAACTCAGCAGCTACTTAGATTTATCCTCCACCAGGGCACACTTTCCTTCTCTAGACAGATTCCAATGTGTTGAGGAATGGGGGGAATGGAGAGTGACATTTTGCAGCTACCAAAAATGCTCTGTTTTGGCATTCAACATTATCAAAATTTCAGCAGACAGATGACAGAAAGATAGAGAGATAGATAGATAGAGAGATGGATAGATAGATGGATAGATGGATGGATGGATGGATGGATGGATGGATGGATGGATAGATAGATGATAGATAGATAGATAGATAGATAGGTAGATGGATAGATAGATGGATAGATGATAGAGATAGTAAGATAGATGACAGAAAGATGAAAGTGATAGATCATACAGATGATAGAGATAGAGATTAGATATAGATGATAGATAGTATAGAGACATGATAGAAATCAGTGAGAAATATAGATGTTATCTAATATAGTTATATGTTTATATATATGTTAGATAACATCTATTAATATATTCATATATACAATGCATATATCCATACCTACATACATGCCTGGCACATAACAAGTGCCTTTTAAATACACAGTGGTTAAAGAGCCAATCGTGGAGTCATAAATCCCTGTGTTCCACTCTGGTCTTTGACACCCAGAGTTGGTTGTGGAATCCTGGATAGACAACTCACTTAACCTCTCTGACAGTGACCCAAGGTGCCTGTAAGACTAAGTTAGAGGTAGTTGGTGGAAGGAGTTTTCAAACCAGGTGCTTGACACACTGATAAAATCACAGGTCCACACTTAAAACAAAAGTTTTGAAAAGTATTGTTCCAGTAATATTTTGTGCCTTAGACTTATGCTTTTTTTTTCTAACTCTCCCCATTGCCTTTCAGAGGAAGTATCTGCCACATTTCACAGTCTGAACTTGTGTAATTGAGTACTCTCAAGTTTGTACAGTGATTTCAACTGTGTGGACCCCTCGAGATACAAGGGAACGTCAAAAGCCAAACACACACGCAAAGAAAATATCTATTATCATCACCATAATTTTCATTTGTGTATGTGTAAAATATATTTACTTTCCTGGAAAGGAAAATAACAACCTCGTAGATTTTTTATGTGACTTCGCTACAGCTTGAATAGCTAGGCTGACAATCAATTTGTAAGGAATGTGCTCGTAACAGACAACAGCTATCTCTAGCAGTTGCTCTGAAGCATTCCCCAGCCACGGTTTGAAAATCCCATAATAAACCAAACGCCAAAAGCCCCCAACTTGCTCCCCCGGTGTGGACGCTGCTTGGCAGGATTTACCCTGACACTTTCTGAACAGACTGCATGAAAGAGATGTCTGGCCTGTTTCTGCCGGTTATCATTCTTTTTTTTTCTCCCCAAGAACCCTCTCAGAAAAGAGACAGTTTGTGACAGAGTGAATTTGTGATCTTCTCCCATCATCTGGGCTGTTTGCAAAACTTCAGTAGGTGGCAGCGTTTTGTTGATAAATGTTTGGTTAGCCAAGTGATCTCATTTAGTGCAACTGTTGCAATATTAATAAACTGAACTTACGATCGCTTTTGCCAGGACTGAAAAATATAGCCCTCCTCCTATCCAGCGGGTGCTCTTATCTGAACTGACAACAGCATTTATTGTATTAGAGATAGTGACGGGGGGGGGGGGGGGGGGGGGGGGGGGGGGGGGGCCGGAAAACTGTTTATACGTGCTCTATTATAGACAGAAGAAGGGAAAAGAGATCTCGGGAAAGGTTGGGGGTGGGGAAGAAACCAGAAAGGAAGGAGAAAAGACCTAGCTAGCATCTTCTCTGCAGCAGCTATGGAAGCCAGACTGGCATCCACAAAACCCCTTGAAGGCATTCAGAACCAGGCAGGGTCCAGGGGCTCCTTCTGTCCTCTCTTACTCTGAGTAAGCTGATAGGTCCCTTGGAGAGGAATAGTGATAAAGTACCTCTTGGCTGAGAGGTGGGGGACTATGGGCATAGAATTAAGATGCAACCAATGTGAAGGCCCCCTGACATATGTGTTTTGGTCCCTTGATAAAAGGACATGGAAGACCAGAAGCTACTAGTTGATTCTTTGGTCAAAGTCCCTTCTGCTGTCCCACAAATGTCCCACCCCCTTGCATGCTCCATTGTGTTCCCCCAATTGAAGGAGCTCCCTTGGGCTCCCATCAAAGAGATCATGGGTGCTCCCATGCTAGTCCTGTTTATACCTACATTTAAGCTCCTCCACAGTCTGATTTTTTAAAAAAGATATTTACATATGCAAATCTACCTTTTGACAACTGACCTTTGGCTATTTTTTTAACTATGCCCTTGTAGCAGGAACCTGATCCAACTCAACTGGCTCCTCTCTCACAAATATGCCTTTTGTTTTTCAACTATCCTGCCTTAGCTCAGAGATTATTACTGCTACATGAGATGCTTTTCTCCATGACTGCACCCAGTTCTTATACCATACTTCAAAGAAATATAAGTCAAACTTACTTTTCATGTCAGGAAAAATTCCCTTAAGAGGAAAGCTATTTGAAAGTGAAATGGGTTGTTTCAGGAAGTGGTGGTAGGAGGGGTGGTAATAGCAGCGGTGATGGTCATAGTAGTAGTAGTAATAGTAATAGTATAGTAGTAGTTATTATTAACAATAATTAAAAACAACAACTGTACACATCAATTTGCATTCAATGTCAAGAAAAACTCCTCCAAATAAGAGCTCTTTGAAAGAAGAATGAGACGCTTCTGGAAGTACTATTAATTACAATGATTATTAATGATAACGAGTGGCATTTATATAGTGTTTTAAAGTTTGCAAAGTATTTTACTTACATTATCAATCAATCAGCAAACATTTATTCACAGCATATATTATTTGCCAAGCATTGTGCTAAGTGCCAGGGATAGAAATACAAATCAATCAAGTAAGCAAGCATTTATTAAATGCCGGCAATATGCCAGGCTCTGTGCCAGGTGCTGGGGATGTGAGTATGAAGAAAAAGAAAAGAGACAAATCCCTACCTACTCTCAAAGAGCTTCAGTTCTAATGAGGTAGACACTAAGTATATATAGAAATATATCCAGTGAATAAATACAAAATGGTTAAATGCAGAGAAGCTAGGTGGTGTAGTGGCTAGGGAACTGGACTTGAAGTATGGAAGACTTATCTTCTTGAGTTCAAATCCAGCCTCAGACACTTACTAACTGCATGACCCTGGACAAGTCACTTAACTCCATTTGCCTCAGTTTCCTCCTCTGTAAAATGAGCTGGAGAAGGAAATTGGCAAATCACTCTGGTATCTTTGCCAAGACTACCTCAAACGGGGTCAGGAAGAGTCAGACACAACTGAGTCAACTGAACAACAGTGACAACTTAGATCCACTGTACCCCATATGCAGATTCTATAAAGTTAATAGAGGTGGGGTTGGTTGGATGAATCTTAGTTCTCTAAGATCTATTCCAGCTTTACCAGTCTTTGATTGTAAATCAGCATTTAGGACAATTTAGCTATTTTCCCATAATTTCTCATAATCTATAGTCTCCCAGTTTGGTGGCCTGGGGGTAACTAGGTGGGGTGATGCACAGAGCACTGGGCTAGGAATCAGGAATATTCACCTTCATGAGTTCAAATCTGGCTTCCTACCCTTACTAGCTGTGTGCCCCTGAGCAAGTCACTTAACCATGTTTGTCTCAGTTCCTCATCTGTGAAATGAGCTAACAAAAAAAAAAAAAAATGGCAAACTACTCCAGTGGTCAGCCCTCAAACTGGGGTGACAAAGAGTTGGACACTACTAAAATGACTGAACAACAAAATCAGAGGCCTGAAAGGCCAAGGTCATACTCTGCATCCCAGGGCATGCATGGCCGGTCAGCTTTTGCCTTGTCCCTGTGCTTGGATGACTCTGGAAGAGAGAGTCAGGCTGAAGACTTTGTACAGCTCTACTGCACTTTTGAATCCAATTCACTTCATGTGTCAATCAAGACATCACCCCATGATGTCATCAGTCCTCCTCAAAATCAAAGGACAACAACAGCTCTCTTCTAAGAGAACCCAAATCACCACTTGAAAAGCCTTTAGTACCGCCCTTTTACCTTGCCTCTCACCTAATGTGAGGCATTTAGCAAATACCAATTCATTAGTCAATTCATTAGGTCGGAGCGAATTGAATCTTACTAGCCCCTCCCCACATTCTACGAATAGATATATTGAGTCATGTTAACCAACTGCCCAAGGTCACATAGCCTTCCTCATTAAGGACAAATCCTTATTGAGCGCTCACTGTGAGACCAGCAGTTCTCTGCACTATGGAGATTTTATAAAACATGGAGAAGAAATCAGGGTTGGATTTGAACAATACAGCACGTAAGCCCTAACAGTTACTAATTTCATGACCATAGAAAATTCACTTAATTGTGATTTCAGATTTCAGAAGAATTCAGAAGAATATGAACCTGATTCTGTAAAATAGGAACAATATTACCTGTGGCACCTACCTCATAAGCTATAGGTGAGCTTCAAGGGAGATAGTATAAAGAAAACACTTTGCAAACTTTCAAGAGACATATAAATATAAGAGATATTTTTTGATGATTGATGATGAGAAGTGTAAGACAGAGACAGGGAAGGTGGGGTGGGAAGGGCACATTTCAGCCAACGGCTATAATTCAAATTATTTCCATCTTTTTCAACATTATTCCTACCTCCCTACTCCATTTCTAGACTGTAAGGAAATGATAAAATTGAAAATCAAACCTGACTCAGGGTCAACTTTGGCTTTAGACTAGTTTCGCTAAACTAGGGCAACAATGATTCAATGTTAGAGGAAGTGGCTTCATATACAGGTTTCCCTGTTGAGCAGGACACTTAATCTCTCTGAGGTCTCAGTTTACTCATCTATAAAATTAAGATTATTAGACTAAATGACCTCTGAGATCCCTCCCAGCTGTGAATCCATGATTTTAGGAAAATGTTGCAGCCATTGGAGCATTTCCATTTATATATTTGCCTAAATTTATTTGAGAGACATCAGCATAGAGTCATAGAGTTGGAAGGGGTATTAGAAGTCACTTAGTTCTATACAACCTCACTTTACCCTTTTCACTGTAAACTATAGGGTTAGGAGAAGAGCAGGAGTGAAAAAGGTTGCCTGACCATCAGAAGGTGAGCTAAAGAGCCTAATGGAAAGGATGAGACTTAGTAAGATATCAAAGACAAGGTGGAAAATCAAGGATTGAGAGAA
This sequence comes from Notamacropus eugenii, assembly GCF_028372415.1. NCBI lineage: Eukaryota > Metazoa > Chordata > Mammalia > Diprotodontia > Macropodidae > Notamacropus > Notamacropus eugenii. The sequence continues at coordinate 249,259,419 of NC_092873.1, forward strand.
TAAGAGGAGATGGGATAGAATTCTGGGCCAATTGAATCCTGAATGGAAAGGCTTGAGAAGGCTTAAAGGGCAAACAGATTAAAGAGTTTCCAGTAAAAATAGCAAGGATAATAATAATAATAATAGCCTTTATATAGTGCCTGTTATGTGCCAGAATTTTATAAATACTATCTCATTTGATCCACCCAACAATGCCGTGAGATAGGTGTTATTATTATATGCATTTTACAGGTGGGGAAACTGAGGCCAAGAGAGGTGAAGTAACTTGCCCAAAATCACCCAACTAGTAAGTCCCTGAGGCTGGACTTGAACTCTTGTCTTCCTGGCTCTAGGTCCAACACTTTATCCACTGTACCTCTTTACTGCCTTATGACTCTATGACTGACTTGGATTGCTTGTTCTATGAAGCTGAGAAGCAGTCAGGGAACTCTACTAAGATTAAACATCAAATATAAAAGCATCAGTCTTTCAGAGTCCTAATATGCATAAAAGTATGAGTTGACACTACATACTACAGGAGGGATGAAGTACAAAGTCTGGAATCTTCATCCAGTGACTTGTCCCACTGGACTTATGAGTTGAATATAAGTCGCAAACTATTGCATGCTTCATGTGTCCATGGAGCACTAAACAAATTCACCAGTTTTTCCTTAAATTGCTTGACCCAGATCTATCAGGGGTTGCCTAAGGAAAGCTACAGAAATTCAGTAGATATATTTTTATTGTGTAATATTTATTGCTTTTATTTATTACATGCCAAGAATAAAACAATGGCATATAAAGTTGGGCATGAGTTGTTTCTATGCGGTATAACTCTAAGATACAACTACAACATGCGGTCCTTGAGATCCTTATGCCTCTTAAAAGAACCTCTATGTGAATGCATTCCTTGTGCATATGTAAAATAGTCTTTTAGGTAAACATATATTTGGCATTCAGGCTGTAAGGCCAGCTCATCAGAGTTGAGTTTTCTGCAGTAGAGTTTGAACGCTTGGCAGGTCAGCTTGAGAAAGGACCTCAGTGTCTGGCATCTTATCTTGCCAGGGGATCTTCAGAATCTTCCTAAGACAATTCAAATGGAAGTTGTTTAGTTCTCTGGCATGGTGTTGGTAGACTGTCCAGGTTTCACAGGCATACAATAAAGTCAGCACAACCTCTCTGTAGACCTTCAGGTTGGTATGTAGCCTAGTACCTTTTCTCTCTTACACATTCTTTCAGAGCCTCCCAAATGCTGAGCTGACTCTGGCAAAGTGAATACCAACCTCATCATCTATGTGGACATCCCTGGAAAGAATGCTGCCAAGGTAAGTGAATTTATCCACAGCATTAGAAATTTTTCCATTTACTATAACCAAAAGTTTCTACATATGGATGATGCAGTGTTGGTTGGTGGACAGTCTCTGTTTTCTTGGTGTTATTGTCAGGCCAAAGCTCACACTTTAATATTGATTGTGAGACAGGGGAGACGCTGGCACAGGACCTCCTGGAACATGTCAAAGAAGGCACCATGCTGTATGAGCAAAGCAGAATCACAATAACACAAAGGAAACATGAAATGTGCAAATCGAGAGATGTCTCCATCCCAAATGTTTAGACAGACTATCTGTACCCAACCTGTGATAGAGCTTTCTGAGTTTGTATTGGTCTAATCAGTCAGGGTCAAAAACACTGTACTTTGACCCCAACATCATGATGTCATCGGTCTTCTTTAAAGACAACAACAGGAGATCCAGGGAAATATAGCCAATTAAGAGAAGATATAGGGTTTGCCAAAGTTAAGGCACAGAGTTTTTATTGGATAAATCCACTACAATCCATACTCACCCCTAAGGAATGAATTAGCATCTAAGGGGAAGAACCATACACGTGTTTGACGCTTTGCTGTTCAGTGGGTTGGAAGGTGGTAACCATTAACGTGTGCATGGAACTTCCCAATGCTGAATACCATAGAACTGCAGAATTTGGGATTCCAAAGAAACCTCAGCTGCCCTCTGCTCCAACCCATCAAATCAGGTTAACGATTAGCAGCACTATCTGGTGGTTAAATAGTCAACTGTCTACTTGAAGCATGAATTGCCTCTACAACATCCTCGATAAGAGGTCATTCAGCCTTCCTTGAAGACCTCCAAGAACAAGTTCCAAGGGGAACTCACTACCACCTGAGACAGCCCATTCTACATTTTGAAAAGCTATAATTGTTAAAGATTTTCCTCCTAGGCCAACAATCTACCTTCCTGAAGTTTCCATGCATTGCTTTGCCTTCTGGGACTGAGCTAAACTAGTCTTTAATGACCCTTTCAATGTTAGAAAGCAGTGATCATCTCTTCCCCAGGAAAATCAAGGAAGAGCTCCCCTCTACACAGAAGTCATTATCCAGAAAAGTCCTGAACACCTAATGCTTCCTATGAAAATATCAAAAGTTTGCTTCAGAGACTAGAAAAGGGAACAGGAAACAAGTGCTGTCATGCTACTGCCAAATCTTGAGCCACTGAGCTGGTTTAACAACCAGTTATTTCTTTCTTCCTGTACCTATCCTGTGATGGCTGATGCTGTCTAATGGCTTCACAAAGAGGAGAGAAGAGAACGTGATTTCTTAGAAAATGGATCATCACATCACTTGGATGACATGAATTAACTGCATAATTATGGAAGGCCCTGCAGTAGTGTTTTCAGGATTTTCCCTATAATTGTCACACACACCCCAACACCCCATATCGTTAGGTACTCCAGAGTTCCCCTGTTATTACAGGGAAGTTACAGTGTTTGTATTCTGGACAGTATGCACTTAGTTTGTGTGACCCTCCTATTTTTCATACTTAACAATACATAGCTAGACGGAAGGCCTAAAATTCAGGTTGCCAAACTAACTTGAATGAGGGCTGAACACACAAAGAAAAATTATGCTTAATTTGAGGATGTAGACTGAGAGTTTCTTTCATCCCTATCTTGCAGCTATTAAAAGTTTCTTTTTTAAAAAAAGTTATGAATTTGGATATTTCTACTATTTTTTATGATTCCCTCAATTTGTCAGCGTAAAGATTCACAAGTATTATTGTCAACTTTGCTACTTACTAGTTATATGACTCCTAGCAAATCACCGTCCCTCATTTCTTTTAGATTCCATGTCTTATTCTGTAAAATGGTGATAATCATACGTGGATCACCTCCCCATACTTAGAATGCTCTCCTTCCTGGCTTCCTTGGCTTCCTTGAGGATGAAGCTCAAATCTCACTTTCTACGAGAGGTCTTTCCCCATCTCCTCCATGTCTGGTGTTTTTCTTTTCAGATATTCTCTCTGTGTCTGTTTCTGTTTGTCTGTCTCTCTCCTTTCTCTCTCTCTCTCTCTCTCCCCTCTCTGTCTCTTTCTGTCTCCTTCTCTCTGTCTCTGTCTCTCTGTGTCTCTCTCTGTATCTGTCTCTCCCTGTCTCTCTTTCATCTGTCTCTCTCTCTCCCCCTCTCTGTCTCTCTCTCCCCTCTTCTCTCTCTCCTGTCTCTTCTCTCTTCTCTCATTCTTTCTCGTTTTAGCTATATAATTGTTTGCATATTGTCTCCCCTTAAGAATATCAGGAATTGAGGCCAGAGATTGTGTTTTTGCCTTTCTTGTCATCTTCAGCAATTAGTACATTGCCTGGAATGTAGTAAATGCTTAAATGCTTGTTGACTGATTAAAAAGTTTTGGGGAGGAGTGTGCTTTATATACCAATAAGTAACACATCACTGTGAATGATTATTACTAAACATCACTTAATTAAAATGTTAAAATGCAAATTAGAAACAAATAAAATTAAAATTAACAATAATTAAAGCTTTTAATCATCATCATGGGAATAAATCAGGCTAGGATGAAATGATATTGATTTTATAACTGTATGCATGAATTGATATACAAACAGCATGATGTAGTCTCTACACCTTTGCCCATTCATAAGAATAATGAATTTTGATATAATATGACAAAAAAGAGATAATGATCTAAGGTCCGAGCTAGTTCTAATATTCTAAGATTTTATGATTCTAGAGCAGTTGTCACTGGCTGTGCTGAGAGTTGGTGTTCAATCATAAAAATCACCTTGGCTAAAAGAAAATCCCAGTCTGCACCCTCAGTGAGTCTCACCAACATTGAAACAAATGAGGACAGGACAAGAAGCCAACCAGACTTTCAAAATTCCCCCCAATGAAACAACAAAGTTGGACCTGCTAATGAAGTAATTTTTTTTTTTATTATGAAGCAATTGTTGTTAAGTCATTTTTCAGTCATGTCCAACTCTTTGTGATGCCATTTGGCATTTCCTTGACAAAGATATTTGAGTGATGTCATTTCCTTCTCCAGCTCATTTTACAGGCGAAGAAATTGAGTCACAAGGGCTTAAGTGACTTGCCCAGGTTCACCACAGTTACTAAAGGGTCTGAGGTCATATTTGAACTCAGGAATATGAGTCTTCCTGCCTTCAAGCCCAGCACTCTATCCACTGTATCTCCTTGCTGCCCTCCTGGAGCACTTATTATTATACTTATTATTATATATATTTATTTATTATAATTTATATATATGTTATGTAATTATAATCTATAATTGTTATATTAATGTTGCATAATGTAGTTAAGTTTTCTGCCTCTCTCTTTTGGGGTACCTTTCTGCTTTAGCTAAGCTAGTTTGACTGTCCTGGCCATGGCAACTAGCTGGCAGTCAGTGGCTAACCAGACAGAGAGGTAGGACCAAGTAGGAAGGGTTGTGGTAGGAAGATTTAAGAGTTAGACCTAGGTTTTAGTCCTGGTCATCCTGCTAACTAACCATGTGACCTTAAGCAAGTTATTCAAATACCTCTGGGTCTCAGTTTCCATATCTGTACAATAAGGAGCTTTGATTGATTGTTTCTAAGACATCTTCAAGTACGTGACTCTACTGAAGTGTCAGACACATTAACTCAAATATTAGTAGATGTTTTAAAGAGAGAAGTAGTGTAATGGGGTGGAAAGAACATTGGATTTGGAGTCAGAGAGCCTGGGTTCACAATCCTGCTTGTGACCTTGGGCAAGTTACTTAAACGCTGTTAAGGGCCTGTTTCCTCCTTTGTAAAATCAGAGGGTTGGACCTCCAAGGTCACTTTCAACTCTAAATCTACGTTCAAATCTATGATGTCATTAAAGGCTTTGGGGGCTAGTGATGGATGAATGTGCATGGCAGTGCACGTAGAAGTAGGACTCTTCCCAGGCAAAGCTATGAACATCAACACCCCTTCTTCTTTCTTATAAGTCTCCCACCCAGGACCGCAAGGCCCTTGATTTGAGGTTAATACTAAAGCTGCTACATTATAAACCAACTAAAAAGCTAATTCACTGAAGTGTTAATAGCTAAGAATGTTCATCCTTGTTATCTTGAATTTAACCTAAGACAGTGCATTAACTCAAAGGAATCTATTAGTTTAAGGGAAGAAGAATGTTCTTCACACCACATTGGATTCTTCCTAATCTTGTGTGTGTGTGTGTGTGTGTGTGTGTGTGTGTGTGTGTGTGTGTGTGTGTGTGTGAGAGAGAGAGAGAGAGAGAGAGAGAGAGAGAGAGAGAGAGAGAGAGAGAGAGAGAGAGAGAGAGAGAGAGAGAGAAGCATGTTTGAAGAGTAAAAAACTCAGAGATCATTAATTGTGACTTATCTAAGACAAAAGGGACAATCTTTGAATATAAAAATCCTCAGAAGGCCTTACCGGGAACAGCCACAGAGAAAGAAAGACAAAGCAAGGAAGAAGAGAGGGTGGGGGAAGAGCTAGGAGAAAAGACTGCCATAGAGATTAAAAAAGAAATAGCAACGTTGTTTGGTGTAATCATTCCACCATTAACAACTGAACGAATAACCTACATATCCTGTGGCATTTTAAATAGTGAATTTAGAAGACCGTAAATATGAGAAAAATGAGACTACTTGACCCTAACAGTTGGTACACACATGCAGGTGGCAGTTGGCATGTATATAGTCAGCCCACACATTGAGAAAGGCACTCATTCACAACACTCCCCTTCTCTTACTTAGCCAATAAATATTGATTCTGACCTGGTGGTTATTCATTCCATTAATATCTTCTTTTATTCCAAGGTTTTTTAAGACCATAAAAAGCTAATTTATAGATTCCTAGACTGACCTAAAAATGCAGATTTTTCCATCAGCTATTTATAATTGTGATTGCAAACATGAAGAAATCATTTGGATTTCCCCCAGTCTGGCAGGAGTTACTTCTGTCTTCCATGGTACTTAGGTCACTCTGAACTCTCCCAGTTCATACAAGACAGCAGGTATGAGCATATTAAACTGAAAGGTTTCCAGTATCAGCTGGCAAAATACTGAGAAGTCAAAAGCAGAAGAGTGATCTTCATGACAATTTTGTCCTTCAGAAAGTAGATGAATCAACAAGGGAAAATTCAGTTTTGATTCTAATTCTCACCAACAAGGAGGGATTGGTTGATGGGATGGAAATGAAGGGAGTGTGGGAGGGAAGTGATCACTCTGTCCTAAAATATGTGATAGACAAAAAGAGGAAAATTAAACCTGGTCTGAACTACATCCAAGATTTTAGTAGGGCAGATTTCAGATTTCAAAAAATTCAGAGAAAGAAAGGGGACAACCAATGGTAGAAATTTCTACATAGAGAACGGGAGGCTTTCAAGAAAGCCAGTGTGGGGAGATTTGAGGGGCAAACATTTATGAAGCACCGACTATGTGTAGGCACTGGGCTAAGCACTTCACAATTTTCTAATTTGATCCTCATAACAACTCTGTGAAGTAGGGTCTATTCTTATACCTATTTTTACAGATGAAGAAAATGAGATAGTCAAAGGTTAAGTGATTTGCCCAGGGTTAAAGCCAGTAAATATCTGAGGCCATATTTGAACTGGTGTTTTCCTGACTTCAGTTCCCACATTCTATTCAATGTCAAATAGTTGCCTCCTGAAGGCACAAAAATAAACAATCCCGAACAAGAAAACGAAAAGTTACCTAAACAAATCAATGGATACACAAGGAACTTATCAACTTGGATTATAAAAAGCAAATAGATGTTAGATATAGATATGACTGAAGCACTAATTTTGGAATGTGGTGAGGTCGGAAAGGAAAAAATAAGGAAAACAAAAAGTAATTTAATGCCTTGTTGGGAGCAAAAGAAGGATTTCAGAAGACATAGGACTTCTGCGCCAAAAGATGGGACTGTAACAATTAATGATAGGAAAGTGAGCTATTGAATTCTTACTTAGCTTCTGTTTTCTCTGTAAAGGAGTATTTGGATTGGAAATGGCAAAACAAGATAATCAGAAGGAAATTGATACTGACAGCAAAGTGATAGTAAGAAAGTATACAAATAAACCTCATGAGTTCAAGCCAAAAAATTGTCATTTAATGTTACCACCTTATCTTGTAGATAAGGAAACTGAGTCCCAATGAAGTTATGTGAAGTCATCAGATACAGATAAACTAATGCCCTGAAAATATGTCTACTAAATCACTGTCAGTAATCTTTGGAAGACTGTGGACATTGGAAAAGTAGAAAAAAAAACAAAACAAAATGATCATTTTCCGATTTTCAAAGAAGGGAAGAAAATGAAGTCTGTTAACTATATGTCAATCAGTATGAGTTTGATTCTCAAAAAAATTCTATAACATTATTTTAGTTTTTTAATCTTTAAATATATTTTATTGGTATATTTTCTTACATGATCAGAGTTTTCCCCAATATCTCCTCCCCTTGCTCTTCTCAGAGACTCTTCCTACATAAACAGCATTTTTAAGACAAAAAAGAGGGGGAAAAGTCAGTATAACTCACTAATACTTCAAATACTGAAAGTATGTGCGATGAGCAACTTTTGTGGTCCTCCCACCTCTTCAAGGGAGGGAGGCAGAATGACTTCTCCTTTGTTTTCTTTCAAGCCATGCTTATTCTTTATAATTTGTAAACATTCACTTTTGAGTTTGAGGTTTTTTTGTAATTCTTTTCATTTACCTTGTCTCTACCACATTATTAAAAGAGTGATTTACAAACTTCTAGCAAACAAAAGAGTGGTCCCAAATAGCCAGCATAAACAGGCCATGCCAAACAAATCTTGTTTCTCTTTTTTGGCATGATTTTTAGACAGGTAGATCAAGGGAATTCTGCAAGTATTTTTTTCAACCTATATTTTAGCAAACAATTTGACAAAGTCTGTCCAGTAGTAACCCTCGGATAATATTAGGTTCCTGTCTCTGAGGCAGGTTTTTAAAAGTTACCGCCATGATTCTGCTTTGGGAAATACAGTTAGGAAATGGTTTATGCTTTTTGCCACCAAGTTAAAGAGTAAAATCTCTAATAATGAAATGAAGGTTGAGTTCTCATCTATTTCCTAAGAAAGGTCGCTCTCCTGTGTAATTCTCAGAGCTGTCAAATGTTCAGTGTCCCTTAGTTTATAGCATGAGGACATCATAAGGAAAGAGTCAACCACAGATGTTCGTGAGAAAAAATATTCAATTCATCAAATATATTCTTTGATAGCATTAAAAAAAACCCCACACAATTAAGAAGTGAGGTGAGGAAAGCCTACAGATCACCGTTACTTGAGTCTATTTTTCTTTTAGTTCACCACCTATTAGAACAAGCAACCAAGATAAAACAGTCACACACTTATCCACTTGTCCATCTAGGGGTCATCTCTCATGGTCTTTGGGAGAATTACAGGTGTCCTAGCCACTGGCTGCCACTGCTCACTGCTGCAATAAGATGCCTGCAGTCCTTTTCCTCTTCATTCTCTCCTGAGTGCTCTTAGAACTCCTATTCTATATGGAAAACTGACACCTTCTAGTTCTGACCTTGTGATAGCTTCCTTTCTTCCCACATTGGGAAGAACTATAACTCCCAGGGTCTTTGTTATCAGCCAAGCCTTGCCAGCATTTGTTATATGCTTGTGATGTAGATTGACAGATGTAGGCTAAAATGAGTTGCCATTAATAGTTTGATATCAAATTGAAGGAAGGTCTCTAGTGAGTTTCTGATGGATCTGTGTTTAGCTCTGTGCAGTTTAACATTTTTATCAGTGAGTTTCATAAAGGCAAAGATGGTGTGGGCATCAAATTTGCAAAAGACACAAAGCTTGGAAGGAGAGGAAAAACATTTGGAAGACAGTTGGATTTCAAAAAAGACCAAAACAAGTTAGAATGTTGAACCAAATTTAATGGACATAAAAGTTAAATTATGAAATGGTAGAGATGTTTCATTGCGAAGTATTGCTTGCAAAAGTGTGCTTATTCCCTATAATCCCCTCAACAAGTATACCCTTGATTGTGTAGAGATGAGTTTCAAAAAACTTTTGCATAGGTTGGAAAAGTAGGCACAAGTGTTCTCATTTTTACCTTTTCCTGGTATTAATAAGTTCTGTGATTTTCTTCCCAGATTTGGTATCTTCCCCTCCTTTAGACACCTTTTGATCCAATCTCTCAACACCTTCACAATGGAGTTTGGCTTTACTATCCATATGGGAAAGGTCAAGTAGATGTACATCTATTGTCAAGATTATGACATGTATTTAGAGAGTCACTCTATAGAATCAATCCATTGGTATGTATATCTGGGGCAAAGATACAACATAAAAATAATGTTAGGCCTAAAACTGAATAGAAAGTAGGAAAAGATCCATTTAGGAAACCGTGAAGGTCTATTAATGCTCCCAAGCTTCTTCCAGAAACAAAGGCTCGTTCTTTTAATGTCAGCAATCTACCAATGTTGCTGTGCAACAGTGGAATATACCAATTTCCAAATACAACAATGATATCCAAAGAACTGAATATGGAATTTTCAACATAAAGGTACATGACAAGTGGGAACAGATTGCAACATATAAGGAATGTTGAACTTTGAAGAATAGGATTTTAAAAAGTCATGAAAAATATATGACATGAGGAGAAGATGGGGAAAGTGAGGAATTATAACTCTACTAGTATCTCTGCAACAGCTTAGTTGGTTCATCAGTAAACATTTATAAAGTGCCTAGTATGTGCAAAGCTCCATGCTAAGCAATGAGCATACAAAGACAAGGAAAAGACAAACCTTGTTCTCAAGGGGGACTGGGAAAGGCGGGATTTCAGTTGGAACTTTAAGGAATTCAGAGAAGTCAGGAGGAGAAGATGAGGAAGGAGAGCATGCCCAGTATGGCAGCCAGCCAACAACAATACCCAGAGGTAGGAGATGAAGTGTCTTGTTCAAGAAGCCGCAAAGAGGTCAATATCACTGGATCAGAGCTTGCAGGGTGTTGAGGGTGGAATGTGTAAGAAGATTGGAAATGTTGGGGAGCAAGTTATGAAGGGCTTGGAATTCAAGGTAATATATATGCACTGTGTCTTGGATGACTGCACTATATGCATATACTTTAATCTTCTTTATTATCCTATTAATGGCAAAATCTTCACAATTTCAGTCAAATTTAACACTGGAGACTATGCCTAAATCTTTATAGAGGTCACTACCATGAGACAATGTAGTCAAAGATCAGATTGAATTGTATCTAATGAACTTGGAAAGGCACTCCAGACACACATTCAACTAGCTAGCAATTTCACTGTCATCTCAGACATTTGACATCTTTGTAGAAAAGCAGCACTGCCCTAAGCCCTTAAAATGAGCAAGGAGGGGCTTCCATTTTGATGCTCATGTACTATCATACCAAGGCTGCTTGATTGTACAAAAACTGCCATTAAAACCTGGAGATGAGCTAGATTCCACGGGATGGAATACTGCTATATGGTGAAGTTGCTTCACATAAAGCATCACCAAGCTATCTTCAGTGATGGGGGAACACAAGCTATTCCTTTCCTCCATTTGCAAAGTAGAGAGAGAATAAGGAAGACCTTCAGGTCCTAGGTGGATTTCTCATGGCATACTTATAAAAGACATAAATAAGAAGCCTGCAGAATGGGCAGACAATGATCCTGCGCTGTTAAAGGAAATAGCTCTGTTCATGAGATCACAGATCCATTTGAATATTTGGGTATAAAAGTTAAAATTTTATACTTGGGTTAAAAATCAACTTTGTAAGTATAAAATGATGCAGATAGTTTCTCTTTAAAAAAAGATTTGTGGGAAAAGGTTTGAACATACTGCAAATTCAGAGAACTAAGATGATATGTCAACAAGAAATCTAATGAAATCTTGTACTGGATTAAGAGAAAAGGAATATTCAGGACAAGGCATTAATAGTCCAATTATACTCTGCTCTGTCTGTACCACATCTATAAAATTGACTTCTGCTCTCTTGCCACATTTTAAGAAGATTATTGTAAAGCTAGAGAGAAAGAGAATCTACTCTAGAGGAAGGAAACCAGGCAAGTAAAAGATCTTGAGTTCATAATATGTGAGGATCAGTTGAAAAAAAAAAAAAAAGGAGATATTAGCCTGGAAAAGAGAAGATAGGCAAGTAGTATAGAGTAGAAGTGGGGGTGGATATAGGACATTAGTTCAAATTCCTGAAGGTCAGTTACATGGAAGAGTAATATTGAATAATTGGTCTGTCCAGGCCCTAAAGACAGAGCTATGAGGAAGGGTATGAAGTTAAAAAGAAACAAATTTAAGCTTGATGTGAGGAAAAATTACCTAATAATTAGAGCTGTCCCAGAGTAGAATAGGTTGTCTTCAAATGCGGTAGGATGCCTTCTCACCTGACGTCTTCTAGTAAAGGATAGATGAGCATTTGTTGTGCGATGTTACAGGGAGAGGTTCTTGACCAAGTAAGAGCTGGACCAGATAGTCTCTTAGCTCCCTCTCTGAGATTCTGTAATTCTATGACGGCATCTCTGTTCTTATGTGAATGCCCTAGGTAAATTGAAGGGGGAGGGGGATGTCATTACCAGAAGATTAGGCCCCATAGCCCCATAGTGATTCTTTTTTTCTGTCACAGCAATTCATGAAATTGTTTACAGGGGTTTGGAGGGGCTGTGTTCTATACCAATGAAGGAACAATCGACACCTTGAAGTCACAGATCCAATTTCTGCAATAACTCTACAGAATATCAAATATAAAAGAATAATAGGACAATGATTTGTCCTTGGATCATTTCCATCTGAATGCTATTATATAAAATGAAAAATGTATTTTTTCTTTAATAATAAAAATTATTAATTGTAAATCATAAGAAAATTTCCTTCCTATATTCAGATATAATGAAATCTGAATAGAATTTGAATAGTTACTTAAGTCTGAAGATAGAATAGCTAAAGAACCTGAATATGCTGAAAATTTCCATTTATCACAAACTCCAGAAGTTCTGTCTAATAGTAGAATTGATTGCAAAAGTAATGGCAGTCTCAAATGATCTTCAAGAAGGGAGAGGCATATTTAGACTGGAATTTTAAAAATCTTTTTCTGAGTTTGATAGCATATATTTGACTAGCTGACTATGCCAAAGCAGAATAATTTTTAAAATGTTATTGATTATAATCATCCTGAATGAATGCATAACATTTTTCAGAGAATGTGAAATAATTTTAGGACCTGCACACCACAGTATAAGCTACAACATTTACTATGACAAAACCATAAAAAGAAAGGTAGGAATACTCCTTAAGGGTATTCCTACTTTAAGAATAGTCTTAAGGAATACTCTTTAAAATAGGTGTCAAATATTACCTTGGCACCAGCAGCTTGAGAAATCTAATCTTCGGTTACCTTTACCATCATTCTCTCTGATATCACTTATCTTAACAGAAGACATGTCACATTTATCAGCAAATAATAAGTGACTCATCCAAATATAGACCAATTACATATTATGTATTCAAGGAAAAATATTCACAACGTATATCACTCAAATAGTTTATTAACACATGAAAATGAAAGTCCCAGGAGCATAAAGAGTAACCCATTTTCAATTGATAATTATTGAAAGAGCCACTCAAAGATACTGTAACATTAGTATTAGCATTATTGATTATTGCAAAGCCTTTGATTCAATTCTGGATTCATGGATTAGTCATGTACTACAAATGTACTGAAAAAGAAGACCTACAAATAAAACTGAAATATGCAGAAATATCTAACTGGTAAACACAGTAGTTCAAATCTGACCTCAAAAACTTATCAGCTGTGTGGCCCTGGGCAAGTCACTTGACCCTGTTTGCCTTAGTTCCTCAAGTAAAATGCACTGGAAAAGGAAATGGCAGTATCTTTATCAAAAAAACCCCAAAGGAGGTCACCAAGAATCAGATGCAACTGAAATGACTGAACAACAACAAAAATACACAATAAAAAAACTGAATATCATATAATCCAATTAAAGAAACATGAAATGAAACCAAAATAAGTGAGAGATTCTTGGTATGATCAATTAAAAAGTAAAATAAAAAAATGTAAGCTATTTTGAGAGGTCAAGATAATGCAAAGAACAAAACAAATAATTCATTAGGGATAGAGAATGGACTTGCAATTTCATTGGTTGAAGGGGTTCCTAATTGGGAACTTCTATTAGATCAAGTTAGCACCTTCTCTGTAGTTTATAGTCTTAGAGAAGTACCTAAATCATTGAGAAGTTACATGTACTATATGGGGTTATACATCAAAAATAATATCAGAGGTCGTAATGCCCATGTGACTCCCATAGTAGCTGCTATAAATATACATGTGTACCTCCATGGTTGGTTTGCAAAATATAATAAACTCTCCTCCTCCAAGACAAAACCAAAATATTTATTTGGAACATTGCTATTAGCATACCAGAAGGCAAGATTTAATAAGATATTCATCACCAACCCTGGGAGTTCTGACATCTTAAGCATTCTTTCCATTAATCCTTCCTGCAGGCAAGTTCCCCAGGCAAGCTCTTCACTCAGCCAGCTCCTCCCTCAGCCAGCTCCTCTCTCTATCCATACCTTTTCCTCCAAGCAATACACATATGCTGTTTTCAGTCAAAGAGCACTTGATTAACTTAGTGCCGAGAAGCTTTGAAATCAGCACTTAATTGGAAAGGTGTGGGAATCTCTGTGACTCAAAGCCTAATTGGCTCTGCAACAGGCTTCATGTGAGAACTGTTAATGACTAGGGAAGATCTTATATCCCATTAACTCTGCAGAGGTATGATTTGATTTCAAGTCTTCCTGGTTCTGAGGCTAGTTCATTATCTATTACGGCATTCTTACTCTCACATGATTCTATATCAATAAAAAAAAATGCTCTTCTATAAAGGTTTAGAAGGAAAGAAGTTAGTGGAGAAAGACCTTGAAGACAGAGGATTAGTAAAATGGTTATATGCATGGTTGAAAGAAATTTAGCACACAAAAATGCAATTTGGATCAAATGTGGGCTAGAAAGTTTGCATGTTGTTAATGTAATCATTTACAGAATGGCTGAATGAGGAGATATGACTCAAACTCTACCTTGTCTTCATAATTAGAAAGCTTTAGGTCCGTATAAGAATCATAATAATTAGATCAAATGTTTCATAGTGGTACATGAATTGCAAAGCATTTTTACCATCAGCCTCTCTGATCTCTTCCATTTTAACAAAAGGCACGTCATATTTATTAACAAATAATGAGTGATTCATCCAAACATAAGCTAATTACATAGTACGTATTCAATACAAATATTCATAACTTGTATCACTCAAATAATCTATGAACACATGAAAGTGACATATTGATTAAAGAGGAAAAGGAACATGCAAAACAGTCCCAAGAGTATAAAGATAACTTATTATCAATTGGTAATCATTGAACAAGTCAATCAAAGGCACCATAACACTACCATTGCCATCATTAATTATTTGCAAAGTTTGATTCAGTTCTGCTTTCATGGATTAGTCAGGTACTACAAACATGAATTTAAGCATTGTTAAGAGAATTTGCTACAACCACAGAAAACTGCTCTGTATTAAAAAAAAATCTCACCAATCCCCAAAAAAGGAAAGAACAATTGATGTTAAATGTGGTATCTACTATAAAGGCTATTTAACATCACTATGGTTCTTCTAAGCCTTAAATCCAGCATCCTTCCTTCTGAATACAACTGAATACAACTTTCAAATTAAAGAGGAAATTCTAACAAGATATTATATTTATTATGGTCATATTGCAATTGAAAATATATTAATTATGAAAGAAATATCCAATGATACTGAAATGTCATTTGAATTTAATTAGTAAAAGATTCTAGAGAAGGAGAAACATAATATACATAAAATAATAATGAGATGATGGCATATCTCAGGATTTTTTCCATCTGAAATCCAGCAACCTAGGCTAGAAGAATTAGATAACAATAACAAATAATTTTAGTTTCTTCCAACAAGACACATAAAGATAAAGTTATCTAGGAGAGATCTCTGACTATATTTGATAAGAGACTTACTGGCATGCTGAAGTCAAAACTTAGTGGAAAAACAGATCTAGATCAATTAACATCTTTGGAATACCAATCTTAACGTATACTTTAGAAACAAGAAAATAGATAACAAATTTAGAAAGTATCCAAATAAAAACTCATATAATATTAACAAAATACAGAAACAGTTTTTAAGAAGCTGATTTGACATTTTATATTTCTCCTCAGATCTACACTATCCAAATGACTCCCAACATATATCTATTGGTAAAATAGTCATCTTCCTTGATAAAGAACTTTCCACTGCTGCCAGCTAGGCTCCAACACTTTATTCTGTGATCCAGTGACACTGGCCCCCTTGCTATTGCTCAAACAAGAGACATCATCTCCTAACTCTAGGTATTTTCATGAGTTGTCTCTGCTCTCCCTCCTCATCTACATCTCCTTGCTTCCTTCAAGTCCCAGCTAAAATCCTATCTTCTATAGAAGAACTTAAAATTTTTCCCCTGTGACTCCTTTTTGCCCAAGAAACTTTTATATGACCTCAGGTATAGAAGTATATAAAATAGAAATATAAATCAAATATTTACTGAAAACAAATCATGAAGAAATTTATTTTAAAACAATTCTTTGTATACATGTAATTTTGCCATTTATTAAAGGCAAAAGCAAATTTGCATACTAATGAGATGATGTACTTGTTTATTTTTATATAAAGAATTGAATCTTGGTGGAATATTTCATACTTGATACTGATAGAGCATCCTCAGTGTTTTTCAGAATTGATTGATATTTTGATTTTATAAATGTCAATGCTGAGAATGGCACTTTGTATAAATACACAGTACAAAATAGCAGAAGTATATTTAGGGCCAATTCATAAATTGCTGGAAATTCTGTTCTAATCCCAAGCTAAAATTCATTTAATTATTTTAAAGGAAACTTGAGTTTTACACCTCTTTTGCTTCGTAACTTGGCAAATTGTTCTTGAACTTTTAATGTTAGATGACTGACATTTTAAATTTCAATTAAATATGGTTTTTTCAATTATTTTAAATTTCAAATAAATTTCAAATAAATATTCAAATATTTTAAATTTCAATTAAATAGTTTTTTTAGAATCAAAATTTGAAGGGAAGCATTTCTGGAACTGTGTCTCCAGGCAATTCAGATGATCAATTATAAGGCTTACAATTAAATATTTGGGAAGTCTATTTTCAATTATAAAATCCTCTCTAGCTGTAAACATTTCTAAAGAAACATTTTCTACCCTATTCTTCCATATGTTAACTTTTTTAGCAAAACTTTCAATTTTATCTTTTAACATAAATATGTTACAAATTTCCTTGAAGCAATATGTTTAAATCATTGAGTTTTTAGGAAATATCCAACAAATAACACAGTTTTGAAAGTCATAAGTCATTATAAAAAAATGGACAAAATTAGATTTCTGCTCATTGAAAAATATAACTTCATTTTTCAATTCCAATAATTTGTTTAAACTTCACCCTCTTGAGAGCCACTTTATGTCTCTGTATGTAATGATAATTTTGTAATCAGAGTCCGTGTCCTTCCAAAGATTTGAAAACAAACAATTGTTAAGGGCATGGCTTTTAATGAAGTTAGTGATTTTGATAGTACTGTGAAGGACAGCATCTAACTCTGGTGATATTTTTTTGAATATGAATGCCTACTGGTGGATCATGTGGTGAGTCAAAATGATATGTTCACTGCCACCAGCTTTAACTTTTGTAACAATTCCAACATTCTTATCCATTATTGTTCCAGCACTGTCTGTACAGACTCCAATGCAATTTTTCCACTGTAAACCTTTATTAGTGAAAAATTCATTGACTTTTAAGATATATGTCATTCCTTCTTGTGTGCCCTTCCAAAAGGCAACAAAACAATAATTCTTTACGTATGCTTCTTTCATGAACATATCTTACATTAAGTAACAACTGTTCTATGTTAGAAATATCAGTTGTTTCATCTAAATGAATTGCAAACTTTGGGCTACCTTTAAGCCTGGTGGTTAAATTGCTGAAACTGGTCATTACTAATTTCAGAAATTCTTTTGGAAACAGTATCATTCAATAAAGGAATTTTACAAATTACCTCCTCATACTTTTTCCCATGAACTATTTCTGACATTTTAATAGCAGCAGGTAACACAAGAGCTTCTCCTATCACTTATGGCTTTTTCGTTTTTGCAATTAAATAAGAAGTTTTGGAAGATGCAAGTAAATACTTTTCACCAACAGTAATTTCTCAAAACACTGTTTTTCTTTATTTGTAGATTTTAAAAGTCATTCAAAATATTCCTTTGGTTTATTGCAGTACATTGCATGCATGGTGTTAAAATGTCATTTTAGTTTGACTGGTTTCATGATCTCTTCACCAAAAAATTCATTACAAATTAAGCAAAGTGGTTTTTCCACACCATCATCACTATTAGAAGTAAATCCATATTGCAAAAATGATTCAACATATTTTCTTTTTCTTGCCAGTTTAGGTGTACTACAACCTGGTAGTGAAGACTCTGCCACATTGTCATCAGTATTTTTACCTCTTCTGTCTAAATTTAGCCACTTATATATAACTGAAAAATATTTTGTCCTAAAATATAAATAAGCATTGCTAATAATTTTTCAAATTTAATACTAGCTTTAATTTATGAAATTAAATTTGTTTGTACATAATATAAAAAATTGATTTTCATACTTATATACACATACAGGGGTGATAGTGGAGAAATATTATTGAAGGGTTTTTATCTTTACTTGCTGCAATTCAACACGTTTCTATAAAAGGAGATAACAATTTTTAAGGTCAAATATTCTAACTCAGTATTAATATTGATATACTAATATAAAATTTATATGCTGAGGAGTGATGTTTAGAAAATATTAAAAATCTTTATTTTCCATAATTATTTCTGTAAGAGTAGAAAACTTTCTATGAACAGTAAAAACACTGAAATTCCTAACATACAATAGTCTCAAATCTGAGGTGAGATGTTTCTGACAGCATGTGGTGGCATTGCGTGGCCTGTGGGCATGTGCAGTACAAAGTGCACATACTGTGTATTGAGAACCAAGGCTACATTGAAGTCTCATGATGCAGCATGGACAAGCGCTGCCAGAAAGACCTTGGATTCCTTATGTGTTTGATTTTGAGTCAATTTTTGGTTGTTGCACATTCAGAAACCTTCTACTGTTGACAAATTTTTTACAACCCTCCCATTCAGTTACATGACCCCTTATGGGGTCACAACCCACAGTTTAAGAAGCACTATAAGATATCTTTGCCCATCCTTCTTTTTTTTTAGTGACTTAGTTCTTTTGATTATTTCCAGTTCATCCTGACTACAGTTCATTGGTACAGAGTTATTTGCAGCTTATGTCCACTTGCTCCTTAAGAGAAGGGACTGACTTTTGTCTTTCCCTAATACTTAGTACAGTAGTGAGCACATAGAAGATGCACAATAAATGTTTCTTGTCTTCTGTCAGTTTTAAGTCTTCTTCCCTCTCTATGAGTGGTTATAAAGTGCTCAGCAGAGCCTCTGCCACTTCTACTTCTCTTCTTTTTCTTTATTCTGCCCCAAATCAGGCTAGATAGATGAAGGGTAGAAGTGATATCTGGGCTATGGAATTGAGGTCCATGTTGCAAATAGAGTCAGTATGGTTCATAGAGTGTTGGACTTGGCAATAATATTAAGGTAGAATCTCACCTCTGACATTTCCTAGATGTGTGGTGGTAGGCAAATAATTTAACCTCTCTGAGCCTCAGTTTTCTCACAGGTGGAATGAAGATGTTAGTGTCCACCTAACAAGATTGTTGTGAACATGAAATAGGAAAAAAATATTTATATACACATAAGTATACATATGTACACATATGCATGAATATATATACACACATATATGTGTGTATATACACACACATACATACATATATGTATGTATGTGTGTATGTTTGTAGTATAGTTCTCATTTTACCCAAGCTCTTTCCTCTAATTTTTACATAAAGTGATTTTTATGTAATGTGAATTTGTCATTGGTGATACAGAATGGAAGAAGAGAAAGAGAAAAGGAGGGAGGCAGGAAGAGACCAGAAAATCCTGGAGGGAGGAGGCCAGTACACAGTTCAAGGACACATGGGGGCCATGGACAGAGAAGAAAGAACAGGAGGACAAATATGGGGTTAGAGAGCAGGGTCAGTCATGTCAGGGTCATGTGAGTCCAGACAGAGACACAGAGGAAATAGGAGAGGACAGGTGACTCACAGGGGATGGGGGCAGACACAGAGTACCTGAGCTTAGACTGAGGGAAGACAGACACAAGGGGCCAGACAAAAGGATGAGTCAAGTTGGCAAGGTCTCCTCTCTCAGTGTCACAGGTCTCAAGCCAATGCTACAGCAAATGTAGTTGCCTCTCCCTGCACTCATTCTGCTTTCACTTGGAGGTGTTTTTTTGGGGGATTTTTTTTTTTTGGAGGCCAGGGAGAGTGCCAAGCCAAAGCACAGGAGTGAAGAGAGAGAAAGAGCATAGTCATGTACAGTAAGTTAACACAGACTTTTTTCGGGGAAATGCAGATTTCTTTTAGAATTCTTTTGTAAAGTCAAATTTGCATAAGAAAAATGTATGTAAAGCAAGAACTGTCTAGTTTTCAAACATAGCACTAAATAAATACTAGTTATTTATTATTATTGTTATTAACTGAGAGGAGGTTTCTTTCACCCCTCCTATATCAAAGTGTACTGGAAACTTGTAGGTGTATATATATATTTTTTATGCTACCAGGCAGAGACTGACCACTGATTAGTTTTGAAGAGATTGTTTTGATCTTTTTTAGGAAATAGATGCATGGCAATGCAACAGCTTCATATTTCATGTCATGTAACAATCAAGGAACAACACACCAGAATATAATGTGTGCGTGTATATGTATTCATGCATACACACATATACACCCATCTTATGTGCCATGCCCAAGAAATCTTGTCAAAGGTTGGCTCTTTTTTATTAAATAAGCCAAGGCCACACATCTGATTTAACTTACGGCTAACAATTAACTTAAATTTGGGTCTACAGCATGCACTAATAATCATTTGCTATCTGCTGTTGCCTATGTATTTTTCCCTCCCCCCTCCCCTGCCCTCACAAAATCCACAAAGACAGATATGATCAAGAACATATGGAATGCCAACCATGACATAATCAGCTAACCATGGGATATTCTGCACCACAAGGCTGATATCACTCAAAGAGATGTTGATGTCCTTATGCCTATTCATTTATCTACTTGAATCAAAGGGCTAGGTGCAGGGGGTGGGGGGTGAGAAAGAATGCCTAGGCATGATTAACAATAGGTGCAAGACAGGATGAACTAGATGAAACTGATCCATATGCAAATTATACAAGGCTGATTGCATCAATCCAGGCCCAATTTAATGAGTATGAGAAGATGCCTTTATCTCTGCTTGGATGTGTTCCGAAAAGAGGACTGTTCCCAGATAAAGCAGAGTTTAATAAGAAGGTTTTTCATTACAGAGTCGATCAGAATTTGCATTTCTCTTCCTTCTCTCTTCTCTTTTCTCCCTTCCCCCAACTCCCGCCCCTCCAATTTATGTGGCTATTCTGAAACCTCCTTCCTTTTGGGAACGACAGTCAGTAAATATTTATAAATTATGAGTATGCATTTTAGGAAATTATATACTAAGCATTAAGAGAGACAGAGTCCTCTATGAGCAAAATTAAAAGTTTTTTTTTTAATTAATCCAATCATTTATTAGGTCTTTGCTATAGGAAGGGCATGAACATAACTTCATTCCTTCAATCCATCCTTCCCATAGCTGCCAAACTATCTTCCTAAAGGACTAATATGATCAGGTCACTCCACTACTGCAAAATTTTCAGGGGCTTCTTCCAAAACAAAAAAAAAATACAAACTTCTCCATTTACAACTAAGAGTCCTTTATAATTTGACTTGAGGCTACCTTTCTGTGCTTATTTCACTTTATCTCCTTCTGTGTGTGTTCATTTTCCTGAAGAAGACCATGCCATCAGAGAAATAATGACATGACTTGCATTTGGCTTTGTTTTGAGTGAGGGAAGGCTGTGTTGGTCACCAACCTCACTTTTCCCCCAGAGCCATCTGAATCCAGTGATCAGATATTCATCAGGATGACTGGAGATGACCCAGGATGAGGCAGTTGGGGTTAAGTGACTTGCCCAAGGTCACACAGCTAGTGAGTTAGTGTTACTGCCAAAGTGGTTTTACCTATTGTTTCCCCAAATCAACAGTTCATCTTCCATCTTGGTGACTTTGCACAGAATCTACCTCTCTCGTACCTACAATATATTCCTTTCTTACCTCCACCCCAGAGAACCCTTAGCTTCTTTCAAGGATCTGTTCGGCTGTCATCTCCTAAAAAACCCTTTGCAGTTGTCCCTGGGTATTGCTCTCACTTCTCACTCAAATGATCTCGATCTTTACTTCTCTATTTATACATTGTTTCCTTTGGCAAAAGAATGCAAACCCTTTCAGGGATGGAACCTTTCTCCCCTCTTTTGTCTCTTCCATCCCGTCTGTCTCCTTTCTCCCTTCTCATCACCTAGCACAGTGCCTATTGCCTAATGCATACTAAATACATGATTATGAATTGAATTGAATTAAAATAAATGAACCCAGTTACCTGTGTTGTTCATCTTAAGGATGGAAGATTTTTAGAAAATTTGCAAAAAAAATTAAGAAAAAGAATAAAAAGAAAAGAAAATGTGCAGTTGCTCACTGCAATGATGTTGGATGACAAGTTCTTTGATGTATAACAAAAGAATATGGTTTAATTTATAATATGTATTCTAGTGTTTCCAAAAGCTTATGCTTGTAGTATTTACCATGGAGCAAGTTATAGCTCTGCCTACATCTATATGCTTAAATCATGAGTGCCTATACTCCTGTATACATGGATGTGTATATACACTTATACATACTATTATATGGATACACAGATGTACAATGCCATGTGTGAATGAGAGAATTAAAGCACTTTTCCATTATATCCATAACTATCTGTATAGGGGGCAAATACAGAGTCAGTTGATATCTGTTGCCTACCTTAGATAAACTTCGATGTATTGATTAAGCACTAACTTGAGAATGTAATTTGCTCAGGCACACAAGTCAAGTCAACAAGCATTTATTAAGCCCTTACTACATGCCAGGCAATATATTAAGTACCGGATGCAAAGACAAGCAAGACAAAGCCTTGTACCCTGACGGAGCAGTGTGAGTTTCAAAGGTAGGAACTGCATCCAGATCTTTCTAAATCTGAGGCTAACTCCCACTGCCTCCTTTAAAAACACACTCAGTCTATCTATATCTCTGGATATAGATATCTAGATATAAGATGTATATGTATTCCTAAAATTTGTGTGAAAATCTAGTTTCGAATAGTGAAGAAATGTTTTTAAATATACTACAAATTTCAATATTTCAAAGGATCATACATTGATTTTTTTTAAAAAAAAGACTACCTTTGTTAAAAAAAAGTTACCATCAAATTTTTACTTTGTGCAAGGTTATCATATACTAGATTTGCTTAAGATAAGAGTATAATTATATAGCTCATGACTGAATAATACAGGCTGCCTAATAATACAATTAGGAAAAACAATTAGAAAATTCAGAAATGAATATTCTGGACATATTTTAATAGGAAAATATGACTTTTAGCTTGCTTCATACATTGAGCAAAAGTATTAGCATTTAAAAGTATTAATTTCCTTACGTAAAATGCAATCTTATTCAAAATTCAAAGAAAACATATTCAAATATGGTAGCATTTATTAATGACAATAGTGGACAGGTTGAGGGATGGAGAGTATAAAACCATTTCAGAAAGTACTCATAACAGCATATGTAGTGGGTTTTGTAAAAGTTAAGAGGAAAAGGTGGAATTTTCAAGGAATTCTCCTAAAGATATACAAACTCCATCATAACAGAAGTCATGAGGGTCATTGAAGATAACTGGGAAAACACTCAAAAATTATGTCAATATCTAACAGGAATATGAATTCTATCTAGCTTAATTAAAGGAAATAAAAAGGAAGAACTCATAAAACAGTAACAATAGAAACAATAATAATAACTAGCATTTATATAGCACTATTTATTTTTTTATTAATTTTTTAATAAATTTCCTAATCTTCCATCCTTAAATACTAACATTTATATAGCACATGCTAAGTACTCTATAGCTATTATCTTATTTGTTCCTCATGACAATTCTAGGATGGGGAAGTAAACTGAGGCAAACAGAGGTTAAGTACCCAGGGTCACCCTGTGAATAAGTTTATCTAAGGCTAGATTTGAACTCAGGTCTTTCCATCTCTAGGTCTCACACTCTATCCACTATGTATCCCAAATTCTAGACTCTCATATTCAGCAATTAAAATTAAAATGTTAGAATGATAAAGGAATCAAAGCAGCTTAAACAACTGAACATCAATCAAAAAACTCAATGAAAAAATTTGACAAGCAAAATTTCAGGCAAATAAAAAATTACTGAAGAAAGGAGATATGATAAATTTCTGGTCATCCTTATGGTCACAAGAAGAAAAACACAAGGGAAATTGGAATTATAGTGGATTTTTAAAAGAACTTGCACATCATTAATGAATGACAGAAGAGTTAGGTCAAGAGGCATCACTGAAATTCAACTTGCCCAATCTCTCCTTTCTAAACAGAAGAACTACCAAAAGATACCAATGACTGTTCAAATATAAGGCATTATTACATACTTTATAAAAAGCATTCATAACATGTATCACACACACACACACACAAATCTATATACATAAGGAAACAGTATATTGGCAAATGGTCAAAAAGATTATGCCAAATAAAAGTTTGAGGGTATAATGAGAAAATTATTAATTTGCCAATTATAGAACAGGTTATCTGAAAGCACTATAAGATTCACACTGCCATTCTTGATCATTGCAAAGCCTTTGACTAAGTTCTGCACTCATGGCTTGTGCCTGTACTATAAACATACAAAGTAAATATGACTATAATTGAGGACACTAGAGTATTTATGTCCATAAGAAAAACTGTTTTCTACTTAAAAAACATTACCAACACAATGACACCAAGAAATACTGATATAAAACATGTCATTTTTATGAGAGACAAATGTCCATTCATGATTCTAACTAGGATTTGAGATCCACTATCAACCATCTCTCCTGAATAGTACGCTATATGGCTTTCAGGCTAAAAAAAAGCAGAACTGAAGTGTCTTAGTAATCATTATATGATGTATGTCTGTGTGTGTGTAAAACTAATAAATGATTACATTCTTTTTCTTATATATTTTCATATATATATACTCTTTTTCCATTAATTCTAGCAGTTTCTTGACTGGTCTTTCATAACTTGCCTTGACTATAGTCACATTCATTCCAGATAAGTGAGAAGGTGAGTAAATTCTCTAACATAATAAATCATTCAAAATGCTATAAAAATATTTTCAGAATGAGCAAACCACTTTAATGAGTAGTAGTAAAGGCTGGCAATAGGTACATGCAATTAAGTTTGTCTAATGAAATTATCTTCAAATGGAGCCTATGAAATCATTAAAATCCAAAAGAGGATTCAAAAAGCCTTCCATGGGTGATATACATATAAACTCAGCTGACAAAAATGTAAAAAAGAAGCATCAAATAGCCAACTTGGTTATGGAAATAAAGGGTTTTTATGATGTCAGTTCAAGATTAAATTATCACCCAGAAACAGCTGATGAGCTGGACTTGGTGATCAACGCAGTTTATGCAAGCACACAGAAGCAATTGCAACATGTCACTCACTATATGTGCAAAAATTTACTACCCATTGTGTATCTAGAAAGATGTGACCTGGTAGTTAGAATTTCATATTAGAAGCCCTCTATCTTGCATGGACTGACAGATTATAAACTCCCATACTACAAATATAAACCTCAAAAAACCCTTGAGAGTACAACCAACAAACTGTACTCAAGCTAGTGAATTACCACAGATCAAACCCACAATATCCCTTAAATTATATTGATCTATAACAATTTAGGAATTTAAAAAAAATAATTATTTTAATACCACATAATCATAATCTCCAAATTACAAGAAACTAAAGCTTCAAAATGTCAAGCACAAGTAAAAAAAATAAAAACCATGTGAGAACAACATGAGGTATATATTCTCATCATCCTGTCTGCTCCTGGAATTATACAATGAGCTTATATCCTAATGCTTTTAATATTATATATATAATACATATTATATCCTAATGCTTTTAATCAACTGGAAAAAGTATCTATTTTCTCCTCCTTTTTAATAGTTCAGAAAAACTTTTATAAATAAGAATAGGATAGCACCTTGTTCTAGGCTCATTTTTTTTTTATCTAAACTCCCTTACATACAATGACAAAAAAAACAATGTCCGTAACATTTCTCAGTATGCAAAGCACTTTCTTCACAATATACTCTTGAGGAAGGTAATATAAAAATTAATGTCTTCATTTTACAGATGAGTCCTCCATTTACAATACAAGTAAATGGCTAAACCAGAATTTTTATTCAAGTTTTTTGGCTCTTCTAAATTCAATGCTTTTAAAACTATGCCATAGTGTATCCCCAAATAACAGAATTTCAGAACTTTATACGAATTCAAAAAGTCGTCCTTCTGGTCCAGTTCCCTACTTCCAGGCAGATAAATGTCTGACATAGTCAAGATATATTGTTAAAAATTATATTTTTTAAAATCACCAGACATCGCGATTCAACAATTCAACATCGCGATTTCTTTGCTTGTCTTTAATGGTATTACAAAAATTTTACTGTTAAAATATTCCTTCTTATAACCAATAAAATTCTCTGTTGCAGCACTTTAAACTTCTACCATTTAACTGCCTAAGTAGATGAAACAACAAAAAAATGTGCTTAGCAATTAATAGGTGCATGTAATAATAAATAATTATAATGAAAAAACATTTAAATAATACTTTGAGATATGCAAAGTCCTTTACATTAATCATGTCACTTGAGATAGTATAATTTTATAATTTCTTATAAAAGAAATAGAAGACTTAATCCTAGGCACAAGGAGCTTTAAATCAAGTTGGGGATACAAGGCAGATACAACATGGAACATTTAGTGAACCAGGTCACACATAATAGCATGTTAACTTGTTTAGAAAAAATAATTCAAGAATAAAACAATATATGATAAAATACTAAATGTGTGGTTGAAATAAGTATAAAAGGAATTAGAGATAGGAGGGGGCAGAGAACTAGCAGTTTCTTCATAAGTATAGATAATGGAATCCTAGGCTATAATGTCTAAGAAGTTGAAAGTCAGAAGATCTGAGTTTGAATCTTGATTCTGTTTCAAAAAATGTCTCACGTCCTAGGCATCAGTTTCTGTGTCTGTAAATAAGAGGGCTGAACTGAATGAAAGTTTCCTCCCAGCTATGGATCCTCTAATGGTCCTTATAGTTTGAATAAATAATACTTGTACTGCTAAAAGAACTTTAGTTCCTTTAGCCTCTACTTATAGTGGGGGATAGATGTAATTGAGGCATTGGACCTCTTTTTCTTAATCTAACCATTCCATTCTATCACCACAGAGAGGAGTCAGAGGAAACAGGAGCTGAGTTTTGGATAAGTAAGCAGAAGGCAATTTCCTGTTCCAGGGAGGAGGGGGATGAAAGGTTCTGTGAACTGAGTTCCAGTGTTCTCATGGACCTTTTCAACTGATGGTTTGCTTCTTCCTCCATTTCACTTGCCCTGCCCTGCCCTGCTGGGTCTACCTTCTCTTATTTCTCTCTCTGCTTTCAAAAATATTCTGCCACACCATATATTCAGACGTTCATTCTTTCTCTTTTTGTTGCAGAAACAGTGCCGCGTTCCTTACTGACTTGACAGAGTATAGAGAGTCAGATAGCCTGAAAGAGGGATAACAGGAGTGCCTTCATGTCATACAACTTTCTGCGTGGCTTCTTTACATTTTGTCTATATGACTTCTCAATGGAAGGATATTCTGCCAAGGTCAAAAGTCTCCAGAAATTTAGATAACTTTGGGTAAAACATGTATTTATTGTTCAGTTGTTTCATGTCTGACTCTTCATGACCTCATTTGGGGATTTCTTGGCAAAGATACTGAACTGGTTTGCCACTATCTTCTCCAGTTCATTTTACAGACTGAGAACTGAGGCAACATGGTGAAGTGACTTGCTGAGGGTCACAGAGCTAGTAAATGTCAGATTTGAACTCGGGAAGATGAGTCTTCCTGACTCCAGGTCCAGTACTTTATTTACTGTGCTACCTAGCTCCCCTAAAATGTATGAATGACTATATACAAATGTCCTCCTGCTCTACCAACTCTCCATAGGAATGTGCCTGCAGGGGGGCTTACGCTTACATCAAATCTGGGGGTATATTTTTTTGTGAATTGCATCCATGTTTTTTAATTCTTCCCTCTGAGAACAAGCTAAATATGCATTATCCTTCTTCCCACGATAAAGGATCAGATATTTTAAAACAACTATTATATTCTTTTCTTTTACCACTCAAACATCTTGATGTTCTTCATCTGGCATTTTGTCATTTTTGTGAATATATTTTGTCTTTATATCATTTGATTTTCCTAATGTAATTCCTCTCTCTCTCTCCAAAGGAGTCATTCCTTTAAAAAGAAAATAAAAAAGAGGAGGAAAAAGGAGTTCTGCAAAATAGACCAATACATTAAAAAATCTGGCAAGTATATGCAGTGTTCCATAGCCACAGTCCTCTATTTCTGCAAAGGTTGGCAAAAAGAGGGGGTCTTCTCACCTCTCTTCCTTGGGGCCAGGCTTGGTCATTATAATTTCATAGCATTCAGGTTCTATTATTTTGTTGTTCTTTTCATTTATAGTTTTATAGATAATCTGTATATTGTTATACTGCTTATGCTTTTTTAATTCATTTAATTAGTTCATATTTTTCTTCTTATGCTTCTCTGTAGTTATCATTTCCATTATCTTTTACAGATCAATAAAATGTCACTATATTCATATACCACAACTTTTTTTTATTCAGTTACCAATGAAGGGCATCTACTTGGCTTATATTTCATGGGACAAAGGGCTTTTCTCTTTATCATTGATTTTTTTGAGTATTTGCCTAGAGGTGGAATCTTTGGGTCAGAGGTTAAAGAGATTTTATTCAATCTTATAGCATAACTTTCTGTGATTTTTACACGATATAATCTCTAGTATACTGATCACCTCCTCTAAATACATTCCATCTTGGCCATGTCCTTCCTAAAACTGTAACAATTCAAATCAACTGAACTCCCAGAACTGGCCACAATATTGCAGACATAGTCTTACCACGAAAGAGCAAAATAGGATTATGAATTCTATTTGTGAAACATAAGACTGTAGTAGCTTTATCAGCTATCATATCACTCTACAACCTCATGTTGAGCTTACATTTCACTTATTTACCTGAACTATTATTTATCCACATCTCCTTGTCTCTTTCCATGTAATTTATTTGTTTACATTTGTAGTATTCCATATGTATACACACACACACACACACATATACATCCCTTTAGATTTAAATTAATCAATACATTTTACCCATCATTCTAGCCTGTTGACATTTTGTTGGTTTCTAACTCTGTCATCCAGTATATTAGTTATCCCTCCCAAAGAAATATCATCTACAAAGTTTATAGATTTGATATCTATGCTTTCATTTGTCATTGATAAAGATGTTGGTTAGCATGGGGGTTCCTTAGAATCAGAAATTTAGAGTTACAAGGAAACATCCTAGGGTTCTTCTAGCCAAACCCCTTACACTTTATGGATGAAGTCTAGAGATGTCTTGCCCAAGGTCACACAAAGAGTAAGTGGGCAGAGTCAAAACCAGACACAAATCCTCTCACTCCAAAGCCAATATTTTTTACCATATCACACTGTCTCCTCTCTCACAAGTTGATAGAAGTTTGGTTTTTTTTTTAACCCTCAAATCTGAATTATTTGCCACTAAGTAAGCAGAAGATATGAGGAAAAGATGTGGCTAATAATTAGAAAATTCTTGATCATCCACAGAAGTTGGAGAAGGCAGAAGATAGGAAGGAAACAAATTTATTTAGTACCGGCTATGTTGGAGGCACTCTGCTAAGTGCTTTATAAATACGGTTTTAGTTGATCCTCAGCAACTCTGTGAGATAAGTGTTATTATTATCCCCCTTTGAGAAACTTAAGGCAGACAGGGATGACTTATCCAGAATCACATACCTAGTAAGTCACTGAGGCTGGATATGATCTCGGGTCTTCCCAACTCTCTCCATTGTACCTCCTAGCTGCCAGAATCATATGTACTGCTGAAATCTACAAAATAAATTTGCTAAAATTGACAAAATATAATTTTCACTAAAGAAATAAATCTTTCCCACCAAGTCTTTTTTACTATCCTAATACATGTCCACTTGCAATCACATCTCTTTTTTGCTGTTCTTTATTCCATCATATTTAGGGTTTTGGCAAGCCACAGGATACCCCCAAGAGGAAGAAAGAGAAACAAAAGGAGAGAATTTTCTATAGTCTTTGAATAATTGAGAGTTGATTCTATTGCATAAGAATAGATATAGATATCACATATTTATCCATACATATATATGCATATAGACATACATATATACATTGTGCATATATGTATACATGCATAAATACATATGCACACATGTATATATGTATATGGATATGTGTACATATATGAAACATTTCAGGTAGGTAGGTGGCACAGTAGATAGAGTACTAGGCCTGGAGTCAGGAAGACTCATCTTGAGTTCAAATCTGGCCTCAGACACTTACTGGCTGTGTGACTCTAGACAAGTCACTTCACCCTATTTGCCTCAGTTTTCACATCTGTAAAATGAGCTGGAGAAGGAAATGGCAAACCAGTCCAGTATCTTGCTAAGAAAACCCTAAATCGGGTCAACAAGAGTTGGATGTGACTGAAAAATGACTGAACAAAAAAATATATAAAATTTCAGGAGTCTGTTCTTGTTTCTTTTGAGACCATTTTTCCTTCACAATAGAATGTTTACATATGTCTATATGTCTGTACGTATGTCTGTGTGTACGTATGTATAATGTATTCAGCAACCTTTCGTCATGCTAGACTTCATTACTAGAGGATAAATTTGCCTAAAACACTCAGAATGTAAAGCTGCAATGAAACTGAAGAGTTAAAAGATGAGGAATATAGCACTCTCTTTCTTGTGCTGTTTACCTGGGCTCTGTGTGAAGCTCCAATCTATTAGCATAAACATCTGTACCTGCATTGATTTCAGCAAATGTTTGGATTGGATACAACAGACCTGCTTCTCAGACACTGTTATCACAGACTATCATAAACAAATACTGTTCTCTCCAGCAGGCTGGACAACAATAAGCACAGCTTTGTCTGGGTCAGAGCTACCTACAGGCCTTTGCAAAGCATTTCATCATTTTGCCCTACACAGAGCCAATTTCTGCTTTATTGAGAAGCCTAGTGACTGTTTGAGAGCTGTTAGGGCTTTGGAATGAAGGTAATCAACCAATTTGCTTCCTCTTATTGGTGCCTTTATGCCTGCAGTATCTTGCCAGAGTCCTCCTTAATGGGTTGATTAATCATTGATTAATCTGGAAGATAGTCACCTGCCTCAGAATCAGTGAGGCTTTAGAAAGGGTTGAGGAATAGTTGACATGGTATTTGCTACATGACACCTCCAAGAAAAATGCCAGAAGAAGGATAGAGGTTTTTACACAATGTCTGTTGACTTGACCAAGGTCTTTTATACCATCAGTCATGAGGGCCCATGGAAGAGGGTGGTGAAATTGGGTTACCCTTAGAAGTTCATCAGTATTGTACACCAGTTTCATGGGATGGCATGCTTGCGTGGGTTCTGGATGAAGGACAGTGCTCTCATGCTTTCCTAGTCACAAACAGAGGAGAAGGAAGTCATGTGATTGCTCCTATTCTCTTCAGAATGATGTTTTCCATGATGGAGTCAGACGCCTTCAAAGAGGATGAAAACAGCATCAAGATCAGCTTCCACAATGATGGTAAATTATTTTAACTTCAAAAAGCTACAAGCCAAGACCAAAGTGGAGGGAAAGTTGGTGGGCTACCTTTAGTTTGCAGAGGGTTGTGCCCTCAATGCAACCTCTCAGACTGAGATGCAATAAAGTATGAATCAATTCTCTGTTGCCTGTGTTAATTTCGGCCTGACCATCAACACCAAGAAAACAGCCATCAGCCAGCCTTGCACCATCCACCCACCATCCACCCATGGAACCACAGGTTGCAGTAAATGGAGAAGTTTTGATTGCTACGAATGAGTTCATTTATCTTAATATTACACTCTCCAGGGCTGTCCACATAAGTGATAAAGTTAATACACGTACTGCTTAGTATTCAGGAGGCTCAGAAAGAAAGTGTAAAAGAGAGGAGTTATCACGCTATGTAACAAACTGAAGATCTACAGACACTGTGCTGACTGCACTGTTGTATGCCTGTGACACTTGTACAATCCATCAGCGCCATGCCAGAAAACAGAACCACTTCTGCTTGAATTGTCTCAGGAAGATCAGCCTGGTTTAACCATTTACTGAGATGGCTTACCAGAGAATGACTGCTGCACATGCCATTATTGCTTCTTGGAGTTAAATCAAGTTGAAAGTAATCAACAAGCCTTAAACCCATCAGAGAGGTCTGCCTCAAGCATATAAAGACTTCCCCCAGTGAAATGTGTAGATAAGAACAATTTGTTCCAACAGGCATGAAGATGGCTAAAGCAGGCACTTAGCTTGGTCAGACATCAAAGATGCGAAAGTCATCCACAGAATCCAGGGCCATCATCAGTCATCTTGACTCTTGTCTTGCCACTGGACTTTGTTGACTCTGGAAGAGAAAGTGAGGCTGACAACTTTGTGCAACTCTGCCTCACTTCCGTTCAGTTCATGTACAATTCTGTGATTTCAATGGTCCTCTTTGAAAATGAAGGATGAACAACTCAGGAACGTCCTAAAAATTACCTGGAAAGATAAGGTACTGGAGGCAGGTCCTCTCTAGAGTGGAACTGCCAAACATTCAAGCTGTTGCAGAGAGTGCCACTCTGATGGGCTGGCCACATAGTTTCAATGCCAAATGCACACTTACCCAAAAGACTATTTTACAGAAAACTCACACAAGGTAAGCCCTCACATGCTGGTCAGAAAAAAGCAGTATTAGGACATTTTTAAGGTATCTCTGAAGAACTGTAATATTGACTGTGAGACGTGGGAAACGCTGGCACATGCCCACACAGCATGGCATGCTCACATCAGGGAAGGTGCTATACTCTATGACCAAAGCAGAAAGGAAATATGAGCTATGCAAATCCAAAGCCACTCCCACTCTAAATGTCCTAATGGACCACTTGTCTCCAATCTGTGATAATGCCTTTTGATATTGGACTGATCAACCACAGTCAAATACACCATACCCTGACTTTAACATTGAATGTTATTGGTCTTCTTTGAAAACAACAATAACAGTATCTAGTGATCCTATTACCTCTTCTTGGTATCCTAACTTATTTGATTTCTGGTACCATCCAAGAATGGCTATCGTTGGTCTATTGCAGAAGTTGTGTGATGTGCAGATACTGTAGAAGCAGGGTTCTCTTATGCAGCCCCACTGGTATGAATATATTGGCAAGAGGTAGAGGAAATTAAGCCCTAATCCGTTCCTCTTTAGTCAACAACTAGTCAATAGCCCTGGGATGAGAACTGGCTTCCAGGTGAGATCATCATATAAAGATGGTGTAGATGGAACACTCAGAGTTCATACCCCGTCACTCAGCTGTTGAGAGAATAGATTTACAGAAAAGAAGGAGGATTTGCAAAGAAGGATGACCATTTACCACAAGGAATCCAGTGAGCCAGAATTAAGACAAGCCTGTATGACAGTAAGAATATATGAATGTTATATATTAAGTTATATACATTCAATATTGTTGAATTGATTGTTGAATGTTATATATATTCAACAATTCAACATTCAGTAAATGAAAGTTTACCTGACTATGCCCTTGACTTCTACCTTGAACTTCTAAAATAATTAACTATAAAAGTTCAGTTCCCTCTAGACCATGACAAGTCATCCAGAACAATGGATATGTGTCTTTTCTTGGCATGCTCTATACCATATTGTCCCTAGAGTCCTAAGATAAAATATACATCCTTTGCCCAGGATACCTGGTCATGGCATACAGGGAACTGAACTTTTATAAGTAAAAAAGCAACAGATCCCTCACTTGGGTCCAGTCTATCACACAAAGCAATTCATGTTCTTTGTTGCTTACCCAGTCCCACAATCCTTATCATTAACTAGAACTTCTTTAACCCCTATGACAATAGGTTTGAAATTAGACAGACATATCTGGTAGAGATGTAATCAAGGAAAAAATGACTATGCCCTTGGAAATCTGCTCAGACCCTCTTAATAATTTTTTTGAGAAATCAGAAAACTGACTGTTTTCCTATTACTTGTAGATATCTAAACATGAGTTATGCTGCCATGTGGTTCTTTCTTTGATAGCAGTCCACCCACGCATTCTCTTCAAATAAGAAATAGAATCATGGGCTCTTAGAGGAAAGGACTTTAAAGATCATATGGTACAATCCTCTCATTTCATAAATGACAAAGCTGACACTTAGAAAGCTTAAGTGACTCATTCAAGGTTACACCTTAGCAGAGCCAAGAGTACAAATGAAGTCTAATGTATAGTACATGCTTAACAAATGCTTTTTGACTTGACTTAACTTTCTGTTGCTTTGGCAAGTGTCCTTAAACTAGGTATTACAGGCATTTTTCTTTGACCTTTAAATGTGATTTCACAGGTATTAGGAACTCTCTACCAATAAAAGTTGACCCTCAATCTGCAACTTACACTCTCATTGCTAGGGGCAATGAGAGGTTAAGTGACCTGCCCAGTATATATTTAGCCAATATGAGAGGTATGATTTGAACTAAGATCTGCCCAAGTTCTAGGCCAATTCTCACTCCACTACATCCCTGAGGCTTTATGAGAATTTGTATAAAGCATTGTGGAGTCTGAGAGTACAGAAGCAATGTGCTATTTTTTTTGCGAAGCCATAGAGCAATTAGAGACCATGGAATTCAATATGTGATCCCAAATTTACTTTTCTCAATCTCTGAAGTGGAAGCTTTTGTGGTAGCATAATTTTGATCAGAGAGTTTTCTAGATATTCAAGACTTTTCTAGATAATTTCTTTAATTCTTTATTTTGGTAGTATGGCCTTGCTCCTAAGATAACAAGATTTAATAGGTGATGTTTTCACAAGATCTAGCTCTTCTAAAAAACAAACATCTTAAATTCCAACATGTGTATTAAGCTTGTCACAAGGAGGCATTTTGGCATCTACTTCATATTCAAAGCCTTATGATGTTTGTAGAGTCTACTGATCCAACCTGGCAGAGACAGTGGCTTGAAGAATGTTTTGCCTATTTGCAAAATGTTTGCAATGATCACGTAATAGTGATATGTCCAATAACAGCAGGAAATGATAGAAAACAGTTCTAGCCCACAGGGCCTCATTTTATATTTCTAGTGACAAGCAGCACCAACATCTCAATTCTTCTAAGAAATAACAAAAGTGTTTGGTATTCTATATTTGGGCTACTTTTCAGGGCTGTTTTTAAAATCATTCTCAGTCAGATTGGGTGATCTTCATTTTTGCTCACCTTTACTATTATTGTAGAGGTCATTGTTAATAGTTTTCCCAGTCTTCCTGGGGACTGGAGGCAGGGGAGAAAAGTTATGTAAGGAAGAACTTATGTACTTATATAAAGGTGATTCTAAAATCATTTTATATGGAGCACGTAAGAAAACCTGGAATCATCCAGCATATAAAAATTTAGAGAATATGCATATATGCATTTGTATGTGTATAATAAACATACATGTAGTAGATAGGCTTAGACCTGTGATTTCTTATAAATAATTGAACCAGGATTCCTCAGGAAGAATCTATTTCAGGAAAAAAGTTACATATATAAACAAAGATTAGTTTTAGATCAACTTAGGTAGAATATGTGATGAAATCTGGGATCATTCAGGATAAAAAAATATTTTAATACTTTACATATGTGTACGCATATGCACATATAGAAAAAGAAAGAATTAGAGAGATCTAGCACATATCCATAATATAATGGTTATGGTTACTAATATCAGTTATAATCTGTACAGGTATATGATATATATCTGGATATATTTAAAATACATTTATTATATATAATATCCATTACAATCTATTTAGATGCATATCTAAATATATATTAAAATATATGCATTACAAAACATGTTATATAAAATATTCATTGCAATACATGATACATAATTTACATGTTGACATCTAAAATATATTGTTTTCTCCCACAACATTTCTATGTACATTTGTGTGTATATGTACCCATATGAATATATGTATACATATATATTTATATATAATATATAAGCTATAAATTATACAATGATTGTCTATCTTCATTGATAGTTTCTGATATTAACAAAACCACAGATCTTTCCAGATTTCTGTGAATCTCTATATCTTTGCATATAAGCAGCAAGATGTATGACAATAGTATATTTGTGTGTGTGCATATATATACATACATCATATATGTTAGATGTCTTTATACATGCCACAAAAAGAATAAGGGGTTTGCATCCAAGTTTTATTTTATGGGTATTTTACATGTCATTATTCTCCTTGCCCATACCTACTTTGCTTCTCCTCCTCTCCACATTTCTCTTCATTTCATTTAAATTTGAATCTTACAGATCTCAAGTCTACCATTATATTTAATGTCTAAAGCCTTCTTACTCCCTGCCTCTCTTTTCCCTCCCAAAGCTACTGGAAAATGTTGCCTTGCCCATCCTCAGGTGAAAGTACTTTAACAACTTCAAGGTTACCAAATACAAAACCCAGTGCCTCTTCCTTATTTCCATCAGTGTAGTCTGAGAGGAGAGAATATTGCTCTCAGCTGTGTAGATCTGCTAATGCTGAGAGGAAACATTAAAAAAACAACAGGGTTTCTGAAGAAAAACAAAATTTAAAACAATATTATTCAAATAGCCTTGTTTATAGTGGCGTAGCAGAAAGAAACACCCAGTTAAAACTGACAAAAAGGAGATAAACATAAAGTTTATTATAACTAGGTTTGATGGAAAAGCTAAACCGCTGGTGAGCATTAAGTACTCGGTTGGGGGTGGGGGGAGAGAATGAAAAGGCATTTGAAGTTATCAAAGGGAGAAGTCTTAGTGACAGGAAAAAAGGAATCTTAGTTTAAAGGGTGGTTAAAGCTTTTACTTTTAAATGGTGTGAATTTTGAAAAGTGCCCCAAAAGAGATGTGGAAGGAACCAAAGAGTTCAAGAGCTAACAGCAGCAAAGGAAAGAATGATTGGTGAGATCTGAACAATGAATAGAAATGTTCCAGGGAGCACAGCCTCGAGAGCTGAGGTCAGCTAGCCTACCTGG